>NC_088879.1:14319776-14619776 GCF_032884065.1 Artemia franciscana | reverse complement strand
ACATACGAATATAGAAGTTAGTTACGTAAGTTAATTCGTAAGTTACGTTAATTTTTAGCAATGAAAACGTTTGTAAAAAATTAAAAGTTCTAGTTGCTTTTTTAAGTAATAAAAAGTTGGAGGGGAACTAGGCATCCTCTCTCACTCCTTTTTGTCAAAATCTTCCGATTAATTGCAATTAATTAATATGCAATTTTTTTTTAATTATTTATGTGCGGAGAGCCAAGATCAAAACATGCATTAATTCAAAAACGTCCAGAAATTAAATAAGAAAAACAATTTTTTTTAAATGAAAGTAAGGAGCAGCATTAAAACTTAAAACGAACAGAAATTACTCCGCATATGGAAGGGGCTTTTCCTCCTCAACGCCCCGCTCTTTACGCTAAAGTTTCTTACTGTTTTAAAAAGTAGTAAGTAGAAAAGAGAAAGAGTCAAACTTTAGCGTAAAGAGCGGGGCTTTGAGGAGGAAAAGCCCCTTTCATATGCGGAGTAATTTCTGTTCGTTTTAAGTTTTAATGTTGCTCCTTACTTTCATTTAAAAAAACTCGTTTTTTTATTTAATTGCCTATAAGCAGTTAGATTCCCTCTGCATACACCTTGTCAACATGGCGTTGATCGGTGATGCGAGATTCGAATGTGACGTAAATTATGCCCATAAGCTACAAAATTTTACTGGATTTCTGACTCTAACTGTAAGGTTCTGCAGCCACAACAGTAGCCAAAGACAATTAGTAGCTGCAAGCCATGCGTTTCTGAGCCTTGAAGAGGATGTGGGTATAGTTAATTTTAGGAGATTAGAAACACGCAGAAAATAGTGCCTTTCAAGCTTTACTTTTGAAAAATCATTGGACTAGGGAATTATGTATATAGATCTTGGCGAGGAGTTTTCTTGCCCAGGGTGTACGAAATTAAATGCAGAGAATTTTTGGATAATAAAAACCAAAACAACTGAATGTTAATCTCCTAAGATGCTGCTATACATCGTCCTTTTTCATGAAAACCTTGAATAAATTTCTTCACTTAAGTATTAACAACCAAAAAACTCGTTTTCTTAAAATTTATATTAATACGTTATTTGAATTTGTATGAACTGATCCCTACTCTAAACCTTCCTCCTTAAAGTCCCCAACTAAATGTAAATCTACACACCAGATCTTATGACACTGAGTTAAAAAGAGCGTATGGATGATGTTTTACCTGGAATCGGAGGATTCTGCAACTGTCGTATCCTTATACTAAATCCAATATATTCCGAGGTGCTATCAGATTTGAAAATAATGGTTTCAAATTGTCCAGTGAATGGTATTGTAAAAATAGTTCCCGTTTGGTCTCCACAGTATCGTCTTCCAGCTACTTCTAGGTAATCAGCACTACAGTCACTTGATACTTGCAGCTCAAAGAATATGAAATAAACTTCCAAATAAAGGATAGACTGCAAAATATGAGATAACAAACATTAATCCGACCACCTGCTAGCTGGAACTCTTATGGATAACTAGGTGAATAATAACAATGATCAAGTGTACCCGAAGTAAAGATAGCTTATTTACAGATACCTGAAGGTGTGCCACTTTCCGTATTATTGTCCCTTTTTATTCTCTACATGTACTTTCAAGTGTTCTTTATATTCTTAAAAGGATTAAATCATTTGTTTATATGTTAAAGTCACTTGTCCTCACTTATGTTGGACTTTTTGGGTTCATCCGACAACTGATCCAGGCCATTTTAAATAGCAATCTTCCTGACTTCTGACGTCTAATGAAAAGCTAAGGATAAGCAATTGGGCTTGTTGGATAAGTAATCTCGGTACAAGTAGGTACATATAAGCAGTCTTTTATTCCAAGAGATTAAAGAGCAGTTATAAGTTAATACGAGCAATGTGCATTCTGAAAAACTTAAATTTTATGACGAGTACTTGATTAGATAAGGGGGTTTAGTTCTGAGCTACCTACCTGCTGAGTTTAGAGCTTATCGAACTTATACAATAAGAACAAAAAAATAAATGCTATTTATTTCCTATCTTGAAAATCTTCTTCCGAGCTTCAAGTAGACAGGCATATCAATGTTGCAGTGATTAAGGCTTTGAACCCATAGATAAAACCCCAAAGAATAAAATGGAATATTCCTACAAATGCCCATTAATGAAATGTCTTTGCAAAATATTTGCAGCTTTAGAGCCATCTGTTTAGTCCAAAAGCAAAAACTTATGGATTTAATTAGATTTAGTCCAAAAACCACAGTAAAAGCAAATTGACTTGTAAACTCCCGAGGGTTAGGGGGAATCGGTACCGATTAATCAAAGTCTATTGATGTCCTTCATGCCATGGCATATTCTTGTTGAATAAGGACAGTCTCTATAACATGACTAGAGAAAAATCATGTCACATCAAAACAAAGAAAGAGCAAACGAAACTTCAGCTCCTCAAATGAATACCTCAAACTTTGCTATCAGCTAAGAAAAAGCAGTTTTTATTTGATTAAGGTGAATTGCTCATGGAGTTGGTTTTTTTTGGAAATTCGATGGGATTCAATGGAAGCTTATATTTATGTGGAGGAGCGACTGTTGCAAAATGTGTCGTCGAATTTGTTATGTTTATTGAACAAAAATTGTCAGATAGGACACATTTGGAACAAAATCAGCTACAAATCTAAAATTTAATTAATAAACTTCATGCTGGTTATAATAATGAAATATAATAATAATTTAAGATATTACGTTACAAAGACAGAATGAAACAGAGAAAATGGCAGATAGATAGAACCGCTGTTTATTTTCTATATTCTCTCAGCATGAGCTTTAATTTTGAAAACTAATAAATACCAAAGCAAAAATACGTAGGTTTGAACACAAAAATATCATGTTTTAATCCAACTTTTTTATTCAACTTAGTCAGAAGTCTAATGATCATTCTTGAATAAAAAAAAAAACATTGGGGCATGTGCCAAATATGCTAGTGGAAGAGTAAATTAAAAAAAAAATCCTGATTCATGGTTTTTGCTTCCAATATCCAAAACAATGTTCTCTGGTATTATGTACTTAATTATTCTTAGCGGGTGGTTTTCAGTTTTATTTAGGAGTAATTTAGAATATCTAAATTACTTTATTAAGGAGTAATTTAGAATATGATAAATATATATTTTTCGTCCTTTTACTTTTAGAATTTAGGATTGGGAAATGTTTAACAAATGGAAGATAGGGCAGTGATCTACATCTCATAATTACAGAAACATTCACCATCTTAAGGCCGTGATTAAGTGAATTGATGGAACTCAAAAATCCCATGTTAAAATGGAAAATTTATATTTAAAAAATACTCAAGTATTCATTGGTGGAAAGATACCACTTTTAATATCAGGCAGTAGCTTCTTGAAGATGCTACAAAATGTTTGCTAGGATTTTGCTCTATTTCCTCTAATTGCTTAGAAATCTTAAAAAATGTATGGCTCTTTTTCACAAGTGTACTCTATGAAGGATATTGCTTTTAGAACAAAATCGGTACTATCATGAGCAGAAGAGAATAGCCTATTAGATGATTGCAACTATTTTTCGATGTATTTTACTGTTTTCGAACAGTCCCATAGAATATTTTCAGCTACCTGAAATTTTTGCAAGTCAGTTGCCAGAAAGAATCGTTTCAGATCGCCGATAACACCCCTAGAGACCAGATTGACAAGGATAACAAAGGAAGCTGTCTATCAAAACCTTTTACAAGACTTGATAAGTGGTGCTATTTGAAGGGTTTTTGACAATTGACAGTCTCTAAAGAATTGGGAGACAGAAGGCTACCCTAACTTCGATTTTGAACCTCGATGTTTTCAAGTTCACTTTATCATGGCCATAACTTTTGTAACTATAGAATTATTCTTAAAATGAACATTTTTGTTACTTACCGAAGAAAATTTGTTAAATGTATATTCACATTGGAGATTAGGTAAATAGTATGAAGGATGATTCACAGAGGTGACAAAATTTTCTACCCCATTGAAGTCTCTATCACAAGTAATAGGAAGCAGAGTTGTCGCTGGCGGAATGGTGACAGGAGAGGTAACTTGAGTTGTTGCTGAGGTTGAAGTAAGTGGATCTTGACATAGTATCTGCTTGTAAAATGTATGAAAACCACGACCGTAGCCATAACCATCACTTTTAAATTGTAGCAAAAATATTCCACTCGATGAAAACTCCTCCCGCCCTAAAAAAATATATGTCAGAAAAAATACTGAGACATTGTAAAAAATACAGAAAGAGAAAAGAAGGAGAAGTGATAAGAGAAAGAAAGAATATAAATATATATATATATATATATATATATATATATATATATATATATATATATATATATATATATATATATATATATATATCTATATATATAAAAATAAGTTGTCTGTCTGTCTGTGTGTCAGATGACGTCATGTTTCTGTGTCGACTGACGTCATGTTTTCGACTGACGAAATTACGAAATTACATTGGGACACAAATGACGACCAGGACACCGGCACATAGGGAATATAAATGACGACCGGGACACTCAAAGAGAAAGCGACCGGGACACAAGGAATGTTCAATTAGCAATCACCATCAACAAAACACCGTCAACAAACCATCACAAATGACGACCGGGACACAGGGAGTATAAATGACGACCAGGACATAAGTAAGAAAAAAACTAAAAAAAAGGTAAAAACTACAAAAAAACTAAAAAGAAAAAAAAACTAAAAACTAATAAAAAAACTAAAAAAGCTAAAAAACTAAAAAAAAAACTAAAAAATAAAAAAAACTAAAAAAAGGAAACAAAAAGAAAAATAAAGGAGAAAAACAAAACTAAAAAAATAAAAATAAAAAAAAACTAAAAAGAAAAAAGAAAAAAAAACTAAAAAAACTAAAAAAATGTAAAAACCAAAAAAAAAACTAAAAAGAAAAAAGGGGAAAAATACAAAAATTTATTTCATCATTTACCATTTCAAAAACGAATGTATATACAGACTGGGACACCGGAATACAAATGACGACCGGGACACAGGGAATATAAATGACGACCGGGACACAGGGACACAACTACAACGGGGACGCCGGGGGGCACAGGGGGATATATAAATGACGATGGGGACACAGAGAATGTTCGATTAGCAATCACCATCAACAAAGCTCAAGGGCAATCATTAGAATCATGAGGTATAACTAAAAAAAACTAAAAAAAAAGGCAGAAAACTAAAACCTAAAAAAAAGACCAATTCAAAAACGAATGTATATACAGACTGGGACACCGGGACACGAATGACGACCGGGACACCGGGACACAAGGAATATCAATGACGCCCGAGACCCTCAAAGAGAATTCACAGACTGGGACACCGGGACATAAATGACGACCGGAACACATGGAATATAAATGACGACCGGGACACCGGGGGGCACACGGGGATATATAAATGACGACGGCGACACAGGGAATCGTCGATTAGCAATCACAATCAACAAAGCTCAAGGGCAATCATTAGAATCATGAGGTATAGATCTGAATACGGATTGTTTTCCCATGGACCATTATATGTTGCATGTTCAAGAGTCGGTAAACCTGACAATCTATTTATATGCACAGACAATGGGACAGCAAAGAAAGTTGTATATTCTCAAGTTTTACGTAGTTAAAAACATATATATATATATATATATATATATATACTAGCTGTTGGGGTGGCGCTTCGTGCCACCCCAACACCTAGTTGGTGGGGCGCTTCGCGCCCCCCCAAGCCCCCCCGCGCGCGTAAGTCGTTACGCGCCATATTAGTTACGCGCCATTGTATTTGTGTCCCTGTGTCCCACCTGTGAATATAGATAGATTTATATATGTGTTTCAAACTACGTAAAAATTGCGAATATACAACATTCTTGGCTTTCCCATTGTCTGTCCATATACAAAGCCGTATGTACTAATAATGACGTCATATGCAAACGCTCTTTTTACAAACAAACAAACATGCATACACACAACTCGTTTTTATATAGATAGATAGATAGATAGATACAATACAAATTAACTACGTAAAACTTGTGAATATACAACAGTCTTCGCTGTCCCATTGTCTGTGTTGCAATCTTTTAAATTGAAAAAGCAGATCCGTTGGAATCATGGGAATGCGAGGAATAAGAAAGCCTCACCCTCATAAGGCCCTGTCAAGATTGTGGCCTCTATTAGGTTTTCCATTGTTTTTTTTTTTTACGGCAAGTCGCGTGCCATTGCAAAGCTTTGGTGGGTTGATATTTCTTAAAAGTATTATTGGTACGCCTATTTTTAGTTGTAGCACGTGTGGTGGAAACCCTGAAGGATCTATGGAATTTAAAAATTCAGATGGATAATTAACCGCTTCATTTGGTTCCGAAATACAAATTAACTGCGTAAAACTTGCGAATATACAACATTCTTCGCTGTCCAATTCTCGCTGCATATAAATAGATTGTCAGGTTTACCGACCCTCGAACATGCAACGTACAATTGTCCATGGGAAAAACAATCAGTATTAAGATCAATACCACATTTTTTTTAATGATTGACCTTGAGCTTTGTTAATGGTGATTGCAAATGCTAATCGAATTGGGAATTGCAATCTTTTAAATTGAAAAGGCAGATCCGTTGGAATCATGGGAATGCGAGGAATAAGAACAGCCTCACCCTCAAAAGGCCCTGTCAGGATTGTGGCCTCTATTAGGTTTTCCATTGTTTTTTTTACGGCAAGTCGAGTGCCATTGCAAAGCTTTGGTGGGTTTATATTTCTTAAAAGTATTATTGGTACGCCTATTTTTAGTTGTAGCACGTGTGGTGGAAACCCTGAAAGATCTATGGAATTTAAAAATTCAGATGGATAATTAACCGCTTCATTTGGTTCCAAAACTGTGTCGACTGACTTGTAAAGGACTGCCTGGTCTTGAATCTTGGTCAAAACAATATTGTTGATTTCGTGGACGTCTATAATTTTGGGTGCGAGAATCGCTCTTTCACTTAGCCATTTATTATTTTTATAATTTTTTAGAATATTCGGAAATACTTTTTCAATCAATTCATTTTTGGACGTCACTAAATTACAGAAATCAGCAGGTAGTTGTATACGTCCTGAAATTGAGTCTACTGGGAGCTTTCCGTTTCCCATTGCCAGCAATTGATCTGAAAATGTTTGACCAGAGTCATCGTTTTGCAATCGGACACGCATATTTGTAGTTAATTTTAATGTTTTTACGTGTGCCCATAGACTCTTTGAGCATCTTCATCAGTCATTGTAAACTTAAACATTAATAGATTTCTACGCGAACATATGTCTTATATAACTTGAATGACGTCACCTTCAAAGCAAAAATGACGGCAACTAATTTCATGACGTCAGCCGAAACATGACGTCACCTGATCCACAGATCCACAGACAGACAGACAACTTATTTTTATATATATAGATATATCTATCTATATTCACAGGTGGGACATAGGGACACAACTACAATGGCGCGTAACTAATATGGCGCGTAACGACTTACGCGCGCGGAGGGGCTTGGGGGGGGCGCGAAGCGCCCCCACCAACTAGGTGTTGGGGTGGCGCGAAGCGCCAACCCAACAGCTAGTATATATATATATATAAGTTGTCTGTCCGTTACGCCAGATTATATCTTATCTATATATAAAAATGAAACTAAACTGAAAAGCAAACTGAAACTAAAAATGTAAAAACTGGGAATTGCATAAATATTTCTATATATTTCGACAATAGATTAAATTAATTCGAAAACCTTATAACAGATATTTATAATTTTGAGGTTTATTATAAATTGTTGAGTGTTAGCATGCTTGGCAGGTAAAATTTTTTCTAACAGTCAATGTTAGAATGAACACTGACAAATTGAAAAACACTGAAAAATATAGAATGTTACCAAATCCTACAACAGAAGAAACAGCCGAGGAAGCTGCTCAGAGAGTTAATACCAAAAGGCTTGCGGCTAAAGAACGCAAAACCGCGCAATTAGAAAAAGATCAACCTGGACACCGAGAGTCAAAACGTATCAAAACTAAAAATGATAGCGATGATGATTGGGTTTGGGATTTTGACTTGGATAAGGTTATCAATGCCTACCAGATTTTACTTAAAAAAAACAAAGGTTCGGCGATATGTATTTACGTCTGAAAAATAAAGAAGAAAAAGAAAACTGAAACTAAAAATGTAAAAACTGGGAATTGCATAAATATTTCAAAATATTTTGACAATAGATTAAAGTAATTTGAAAACTTTAAAACAGATACTTAAAATTTGAGGTTTATTATAAATTGTTGAGCTTTAGCATACTTGGCACGTGAAGATTTTTCCAACTCTCAATGTTAGAATGAACATTGACCGACAGACTGACAGAATTTGCGATTGCTATATGTCACTTGGTTAATATCAAGTGCCATAAAAAGGTAAAAAACTAAAAAGAAAAAAAGCTAAAAAAACTAAAAAAGCTGCAAAACTAAAAAAGCTGCAAAACTAAAAAAAAAGAAAACTGAAACGGAAACTATATCTATATCATATATATATATATATAAACTAGCTGTTTGGGGGGCGCGAAGTAAGTCATTACGCGCCATATTAGTTAAGCGCCATTGTAGTTGTGTCCTTGTGTCCCACCTGTGAATAGATATATATATATATATATATATATATATATATATATATATATATATATATATATATATATATATATTTAACTACGTAAAACGTGCGAACATACAACATTCTTCGCTGTCCCATTGTCTGTGCATATAAAAAGATTGTCAGGTTTACTGACTCTTGAACATGCAACATATAATTGTCCATGGGAAAAACAATCCGTATTCAGATCTATACCTCATTATTCTAATGATGTGTCCCTGTGTCCCGGTCGTCATTTATATTCCCTGTATCCCAGTCGTCATTTGTGTCCCGGTGTCCCAGTTTGTAATATCTCTTTGAGTGTCCCGGTCGTCATTTATATTCCCTGTGTCCCGGTGTCCCGGTCGTAATTTGTGTCCCGGTAACCCGGTCTGTAATTTCTATTCGAACAATCCCTGTGTCCTGGTCTTCATTTATATATCCCACCTGTGCCCCCGGCGTCCCCGTTGTAGTTGTGTCCCTGTGTCCCGGTTGTCATTTATATTCCCTGTGTCCTGGTCGTGATTTGTGTCCGGGTGTCCCAGTCTGTAATTTCTCTTTGAGGTTCCCGGTCGTCATTTATATTCCCTGTGTCCCGGTGTCCCGGTATGTAATTTCATCAGTTGACAAACATGACGTCAGTCGTTGTCATTTATATTCCCTGTGTCCCGGTCGTCATTTGTGTCCCGGTGCTTTGTTGATGGTGATTGCTAATCGAATATTCCTTGTGTCCCGGTCGCTTTCTCTTTGAGTGTCCCGGTCGTCATTTATGTCCCGATGTCCCGGTCTGTAATTTCGTCAGTCGAAAACATGACGTCAGTCGACACAGAAACATGACGTCACCTGACAGATCCACAGACAGACAACTTATTTTTATATATATATAGATAAGTTGTATGTCTGTTGACTGACGTCATGTTTGTGTGTCGACTGATGTCATGTTTGTCGACTGGCGTCATTATGAGGATTGGGCATTATTCCGTCATGAAGTTTTTTGTCGACTGACGTCATATTTGTCGACTGACAAAATTAAAGACCGGGACACCGGGACACAAAGGACTACCTGGAAACAGGGAATATAAATGACGAACGGGACACTCAAAGAGAAATTGCAGACTGGGACACCGGGACACAAATAATGACCGGGACACAGGGAATATAAATGGGGACCGGGACACAGGGACACAACTACAACGGGGACACCGGGGGGCACAGGGGGGGATATATAAATGACCACCAGGACACAGGGAATGTTCAATTAGCAATCACCATCAACAAAGCTCAAGGGCACATTCGATTAGCATTTGCAATCACGATCAACAAAGCTCAAGGTCAATCATTAGCAAAAGTGGTATCTATCCATCTATCTATCTATCTATCTATATATATAAAAATAAGTTGTCTGTCCGTTACGCCAGATTATATCTTATCTATATATAAAAATGAAACTAAACTGAAAAGCAAACTGAAACTAAAAATGTAAAAAACTGGGAATTGCATAAATATTTCTATATATTTTGGCAATAGATTAAATTAATTCGAAAACCTTATAACAGATATTTATAATTTTGAGGTTTATTATAAATTGTTGAGTGTTAGCATGCTTGGCACGTAAAATTTTTTCTAACAGTCAATGTTAGAATGAACACTGACAAATTGAAAAACATTGAAAAAAATGGAATGTTACCAAAAAGCAAAACCAGCCTTGCGCTTCAAAGAGAAAGGGTCAGATTAAGAATGTGCAATTTACGTCAACGAAGGCGTGTCGAGGAACTACCAGAGCAACGTGAAACCAGACTTGCTTCTGAAAGAGAAAGTAAAAAAAGAAGGCGTGCCGAGGAATCATAAGAACAGCAAGAAAACAGGCTTGCGGCTGATAGAGAAAGTAAGAAAAGAAAGCGTGCCGAGGAATCACAAGAGCAACCTGAAAATTATCGCCTGGCATTCAGGTACAGCCCAGTCGATGATTATAGTAGATGTGTTCAAATCGGGACTATGTCTAAAATTTGTCCCTATTGCAAGGCCTTGAAATTCAATGGTGAAACAATGGGAATGTGTTGCGCCTCAGGAAAAGTTAAACTTTCTCTATTGGCTACACCACCAGAGCCATTGAAAACTTTGCTTACTGGAGCTACGTCAGAATCTAAGCGTTTTTTATTACAGATCAGAAAATTCAATTCATGTTTCCAAATGACGTCGTTTGGTGCCCAAATCGAAAATCCAGATCAGTTTATGCCTACTTTCAAAGTAAAAGGGCAAATTTATCATAAAGCAGGGTCCCTTCTACCATTCTCAGGCGCGAATTATAAATTTTTACAATTGTACTTCATCAGTGATAGAAATTCTGAATTGAATGCACGTTCCTCGGCACGCTTTCTTTTCTTACTTTCTCTATCAGCCGCAAGCCTGTTTTCTTGCTGTTCTTGTGATTCCTCGGCACGCCTTCTTTTTTTACTTTCTCTTTCAGAAGCAAGTCTGGTTTCGCGTTGCTCTGGTAGTTCCTCGACACGCCTTCGTTGACGTAAATTGCACATTCTTAATCTGGCCCTGTCTCTTTGAACCGCAAGCCTGGTTTTGCTTTTTGGTAACATTCTATCTTTTTCAATGTTTTTCAATTTGTCAGTTTTTATTCTAACATTGACTGTTAGAAAAAATTTTACGTGCCAAGCATGCTAACACTCAACAATTTATAATAAACCTCAACATTATAAATATCTGTTATAAGGTTTTCGAATTACTTTAATCTATTGCCAAAATATGTAGAAATATTTATGCAATTCCCAGTTTCTACATTTTTAGTTTCAGTTTGCTTTTCAGTTTAGTTTCATTTTTATATATAGATAAGATCGTTTATCTATCGAAAATCGAAAATCCAGATCAGTTTATGCCTACTTTCAAAGCAAAAGGGCAAATTTATCATAAAGCAGGGTCCCTTCTACCATTCTCAGGCGAGAATTATAAATTTTTACAATTGTACTTCATCAGTGATAGAAATTCTGAATTGAATGCACGTTGCGAAATTTCTCCCAACGTTGAAAGGACAATCGTTTCCCAATTGCAACATCTTTTCCACGAAAATAATATTTTAGTGGGTCTGTTCAAAACGGCCATCGATTTGATGCTTACTGATATGCATAAAATTGTTATTTCCGTTGACAAAACGCTTCCTGGCCAACATGTGCGTAGATACAATGCTCCAACTATCGACGAAGTGGCAATCGGTATGGTCGGTGATCAGTTTTTACCTCGAGATATTATTCTTCATAAGCGAAACGCTCAGTTGGAAAGAATTGCTGAAACTCATCGATGCTATGATGCCCTACAATATCCTATCATTTTTTGGGATGGAGCCGACGGCTATCACTTTAATATTAAATTGATGAATCCAGCCACTAACAAAGAAATGAATAAGAAATGCAGTGCAATGCATTATTATTCCTATAGACTAATGATTCGGCAGGATGAAGAGAATTATATTTTAAAATGCCGTCAATTGTTTCACCAGTATGTCGTTGATATGTATGCAAAAATTGAATCAGAACGTTTGCTTTATATCCGCCTGAATCAGACCAAGCTCCGCTCTGAACAATACATTCATCTGCGAGATGCAGTTGTAAATGACGGTAATACCACAAACGTTGGAAGATTAACGATTTTACCTTCGTCATATGCTGGCAGTCCCCGTCATATGCATGAATATGCTCAAGATGCTATTGCGTATGTTCGTCTCTATGGTCGTCCAGATTTATTGATTACATTTACATGTAATCAATCTTGGGACGAGATACAGCAGCTTTTACTTCAAGGATAATCGGCGGTTCATAGACATGACATTACGGCCCGTGTCTTCCGGCAAAAGTTGAAATCACTGATAAACTACATAGTAAAGCTTGAAGTGTTTGGGTCAGTGCGATGCTGGATGTACTCAGTGGAATGGCAAAAACGAGGTTTGCCACAATGTCGATAAGGGGTTATATGATATTGTTTTAAGAAATATGATACATGGACCTTGCGGTGCATTGAACGAAAATTCACCATGCATGGCCAAAGGAAGGTGCACAAAGCAATATCCTCGACTTTTAGTATCAAACACAATTACTGGCAATGATGGTTAACCACAATATAGAAGAAGATCTACTGAAGATGGTGGTAAAACAGCAATAATAAAGAAGCGTAACGGTACCACCATCGAAGTAGATAACCAGTGGGTTGTTCCATATTCCCCATATTAATCAAAAACATTTAATGCACACATAAACATTGAATACTGTAACTCCGTAAAGGCAATCAAATACATATGTAAATACGTCAACAAAGGCAGTGACATGGCAGTTTTTGGCTTGCAGTCCGAAATCAAAGATATCGACGAAATCGTACAATATCAGACAGGAAGATACATAAGCAGTAATGAAGCTGTTTGGCGAATTCTTTCATTTCCGATACATGAACGTAGTCCAGCTGTTGTCCACTTAGCGGTACATTACAGAATGGTCAACGTGTTTATTTCTCGGACACCAACGTGCAACAAAGACAGGGTAAGTCAGGGTAAGACAGGTCGAAAACAGGGTAAGTCAGTCGACGGCCAGCCTACCATCTTCAAAGATACCACGATAGGAAGACCCTACACCGTTCACCCCAATCAACATGAATGCTTCTTTCTACGCCTGCTTTTGATAAATGTACCCGGTCCGACGTCCTTTGAGTATTTGAGAACTGTAAACGGTACTATACATGACACTTACCGTAGTGCATGCCAAGCTCTGAATTTATTGGAGAATGACAAACAATGGGATAACTGCATCAATGACGCGTGCGAAACGTCAACTCCAAGTCAAATTCGTGCATTGTTTGGCATCATACTAACAACTTGCTCTCCATCAGCTCCTACAGAGTTATGGGAAAAATATAAATCAAAAATGTCCGAAGATATACTCCATCGAAAACGGCTAGAGACGACAGATATGACTTTTGATTTTACATCAGAAATTTATAACTACACTTTAGTTATTATAGAAGATTTGTGCGTATGTATGGCAAACAAACCTCTTCAGGATTTGGGAATGCCTTCACCTAATCGTACCGCTGCTGTTTCGACATATGTAGAATTGGATCGTGAACAAAGTTACAGTAAGAGTGATCTATTGTCGTATCTACAAAATAACATTTCCAAGTTAACGTCAGAACAAAAAGACATTTATGATACGATGATGCATTGTGTCGATAACAACTTTGGAGAAATTTTCTTTTTGGATGCGCCAGGAGGTACTGGTAAAACGTTTGTGATAAAACTGATTCTGGCATCAATTTGATCAAAAAATGATACAGCGTTGGCAATTGCGTTGTCCGGAATAGCCGCAACGTTGCTGCCTGGTGGAAGAACTGCTCATTCCGCTTTGAAATTGCCTCTGAATTTGCATTCTACAGAAACTCCCACGTGCAATATTTCCAAATCCTCTGGGATGGGTAAAGTATTGCAGCAATGCAAACTTATTATTTGGGACGAGTGCACAATGGCACACAAAAAATCGCTCGAGGCTCTGGATCAATGTTTGAAAGATTTGCGAGGGAATTCGAAACCCTTTGGCCGCACATTAATATTGCTTGCGGGAGATTTCAGGCAAACATTACCTATAATACCTAGATCAACCCCTGCAGACGAAATGAATGCTTGCCCGAAAAATTCTAATTTATGGGCACACGTAAAAACATTAAAATTAACTACAAATATGCGTGTCCGATTGCAAAACGATGACTCTGGTCAAACATTTTCAGATCAATTACTGGCAATTGGAAACGGAAAGCTCCCAGTAGACTCAATTTCAGGACGTATACAGTTGAATAAATAATGTAACTCCGTAAAGGCAATCAAATACATATATAAATACGTCAACAAAGGCAGTGACATGGCAGTTTTTGGCTTGCAGTCCGAAATCAAAGATATCGACGAAATCTTAAAATATCAGGCTGGAAGATACATAAGCAGTAATGAAGCTGTTTGGCGAATTCTTTCATTTCCGATACATGAACGTTGTCCAGCTGTTGTTCACTTAGCGGTACATTTACAGAATGGTCAACGTGTTTATTTCTCGGACACCAACGTGCAACAAAGAGCCCTGAATCCACCGGATACAAAGTTAACTGCTTTCTTTTCGCTACAAAGACCATTCAAATAGAACAAATAGCCCTTTCGAAAGAACTGAAAAAAACTTTAGCGTAATTGAGTGAGGTACTGACTAGGAGGTGAACAAAGAGCCCTGAATCCACCAGATACAAAGTTAACTGCTTTCTTTTCGCTACAAAGACCATTCAAATAGAACAAATAGCCCTTTCGAAAGAACTAAAAAAAACTTTAGCGTAATTGAGTGAGGTACTGACTAGGAGGTGAACCCTCTCATATACATAATAATTTCTGTTTGTTTTAGGTTTAAATGTTGCTTCTTACTTTCAGTTGATAAAACTTGTTTTCTGTCAATCGGTAAAATTTCTGATCGTTTTTTAGATAATGCTGGAAGATCCAGTGCCCCTTTCATAGAAAATTCCCTTCCCCCATGAATACTTCTTCCATGGTAAGATCTTTTCATACAACCCTCCCCCAGATACCCCCACCACAAACGCTCCCCCCTGAAAACGGCTGTATACTTCCCAATAACCAATACCATATGTAAACAATGGGTAAAGTTCATAACTTGTAGCCCTTCCCCTGGCGACTGTCGGGGATTTAGTCAGCCTTAAAGACATAGTTATTAAACTTTTGACTATGCTGAACAAAATGGCTCTGTCAGAATTTTGATCTGGTGATTTTGGGAAAAAATGAGGGTGGAAGGAGCTCTAGTTGCCTTCCAATTTTTGGTCACTTAAAAAGGGCACTAGAACTTTTAATTTCCGTTTGAGCGAGCCCTGCCACAATATTCTAGGACCAATGGGCTGATATGATCATCCCTGGGAGAAAAACAAAACAAAAAAAAACTAATAAACACACAGCCGTGATTATTCTTCAGGCAAAAAATACAAAATTCCACATTTGTGCAGATGGGAGCTTGAAACCTCTACAGTTGTGTTCTCTGATTGTTGAATCCGATGTTGTGATTTTCATTAAAATGATATATCTTTTAGGTGTTACCCCCCTTTTTTCAAAAATAAGGCACATTTTCTCAAACTCGTAAATTTTGATGGGTAAGACTAAACTTGATGAAAATTATATATTTGACATCAGCATGATTATTAACTTCTTTTGATGTATCTATCGGTATCAAATTTCTAGTTCCATTTTTTAGAGTTTCGGTTACTATTGAGCCCGGTCACTCTTTACTTACAATTCGTTAACACGAGCTGTTCAAAATGTAGCTAACCACAATAGTCATATTGCATGAAAGCTAAGCTCACTGATGACTTTGAAAATTTGAGTTCCAAAATATTTTAATAGCTTCCTACTCTTTTTGTAAGTTACTATCATTGTCTTTTATTGATAACTTTCTGAAACCAATAACACCGTATAATAATAATGAGAAGATTCATCAGAGATTCCATAAAGATGATTTCTGCAATGTCATTAATATTTTCTTATTCTTTCCTTAGCCTTCTATAATCATCTTTTATCAAAATCAAATAAAAAACAAGTTTTTTCAGCTGAAAGTAAGGAGTAATATAAAAACTTCATAACAACAGAAATTATTACATAGATTAGGGGTTCGCCCCTTAGCCAATTCCTCACTCTTTACGCTAAAGTTAGAATTTTGTTCCAATTCCTTAAAAATGACTCCTGAATCACAAAGGCCGTTTAAATAGAATAAATGTCTCTTTCGAAAGAACTAAAACAAAATTTTGCCTAAAGAACGAGGCATTGACTAGAGGAAGAACCCCCTCATTTTAATGTTGCTCCTTACTATTAGCTGAAAAACTTTGTTTTTTATTTAATTTCTGATCGTTTTTTGAATATTGCTGGGAAATCTGGTGCTCCTTCATAGAAAATACCCCTCTCCTATGAACACTTCTTCCATGGGAAGATCCTCCCACATAACCCCTCCCTCGGATCCCTCCACCAGAAGAAATCCTCCCTGAAAACGGCTGCATACTTCTCAATAACCAATACTATATGTAAACAACGGGTAAATTTCATAACTTGCAGCCCTTCACCCGGGGAGTGTGGGGGATTAAGTCATCCTTAAGGATATTTTTATTAAATTCTCGAATATGCTGAACAAAACGGCTATATCAAAGTTTCGATGATGGTGACTTCGAAAAAAATGAGTGTGAGAGGGGCTCTAGTTGCCCTCCAATTTTTTGGTCACTTAAAGAGGGCACTAGAACTTTTAATTTCCGTTCGAGCGAGCCCTCTTATAATATTCTATGACCACTGGGTCGATATGATCACCCGTGGGAGAAAAAAAACAAATAAACACACATCCGTGATCTTTCTTCAGGCAAAAAATACAAAATTCCACGTTTGTGTAGATAGGAACTTGAAACCTCTACAGTCGGGTTTCTGATTCGTTGAATCTGATGATTTGATTTCCATGAAAATGGTATAACTTTTAGGAGGTGTTCCCCCTTTTTTCAAAAACAAGGCACATTTTCTCAAGCTCGTAACTTTTGACGGGTAAGACTAAACTTAATGAAAGTTACATATTTGAAATCAGCATAAAAATGAATTCTTTTGATGTGTCCAATGGTATCAAAATTCCGGTTCCGTTTTTTAAAGTTTCGATTACTATTGAGCCTGGTCACTCCTTACTTACAGTTCGTTACAACAAACTGTTCGAGATGTAGCTAACCACAATAGTCGTATTGCATGATAGCAAAGTTCACTGATGACTTAGAAAATTTGAGTTCCAAAATATTTTTATTAACTTTCTATTCTTTCTTTAACTCTTTATAATAGCAATACATTAATAACTTTCCAAAACTACTTTAGAATGGCTTACCAGTGATTCCATAAAGCTGAGTTCCACAATATCTTCTACCACCAAAAGAAACGAAATCTTTTTGGCATTCAAAGCTACTCTCCAAAAGAAAGTCACTGAAGAAAAAGTAGATATAACAATGGCCACGAGCTCTTTTAACTCTGTAATAAAAAAGTCTGTAAATAAAATGGTATATTCTTACAGTTGTAATTTTCCGATCATTTTCAGAAGGTGTTAAAATTGAAAAGATAATTAATCTAGAATGAAAATAAATAGTAAACCAGAAAAATACTTTTAAACCAAGTACACTTTTTATGCTTCCAATCCTATTCACTAGGGAAAAGAAACAAAATACTCATCATTCCATTTGCTACCTTACGATGGTGTTATTAAGACAAATTTATACTAAGCATTATGTAAGCTTTGGGTTTCCAAATGAGCTTTTCACAGTTTTTCATGTTTTGATGACCCTTTAGTGCTTCAGAAATAAAATGAAAAAAAACGCCGGTGTTTTAAACTCTTTTTTTAAAATATCCAAAAATTATTTTCAAAATCAACTTTTACTATTAAAATAATCATAGATAACAGTTCTTATTCCTAAGAAAAAGGTTAAAAGAAATGTTTCCATTAGAGTATTTTTGTAAACGCGTTTAGTGTCCACTGACTAAGGGGCCTGGAAGGGGGAGTGTATAGCCTATACCTCCGGCTTAGAGTTTGTGATTCTGAATATTATTAAATTGTCATTTATATGTTTGATATTGAACCAAAAATTACTATTTCTGATGCCAAAAAGCAGTTTAAAATGGCCTAGTCAATAAAAAAAAGCATCTTCGAAATGAGCCATTAATCACCCCCTTTGCGATATTTCAGCAGCCTGTTAGTTTTAATGGTCAGCAGAGAATTTATAAAAATTATTCTAGGAGTAAGTGAAGACGAAGAGCTGATGTTGAAAAACAAGAGGGTCGATCAAGTGGACAGCTTTGCTTATATACATAGTATTAGTCGTGAGGACAGCGTCTGCAGTGAACAGAAATTATTTATCGTTTAATATTTTCACCTATGCATCAGCTTTTATAAACCCAAAACAATAGGGAAATATCATGAGAGGGCTATCAGGGAAACTCCAGGGCGTAATTTTCTATGGGGCAGGTGGGCAAATGCTTTCTCCAGACCCAAGTTTGCCCTCCCAGACCTCCGTTTGCCCCCTGCTGAAATTAGTTTCTACAAAAATCTGGTAAACATTAAGATACTACTACTACTACTACTACTACTAATAACTCACTGCAGCACCAAGCCGCCTGAGGCCAACACAGCTACGCACGCTCCTCCTCCAACCTAATCTATTTAAAGCCTCCCTCTTTACAACCTCCCAGGAAGTTCCCATTTCCTTTAAATCTTTATTTATGACATCCTCCCAACCCAGACAAGGACGACCTGCTTTCCGTGTAGCCCCAGACGTTTGGGACATTAACATTAAGATAAGCTTGCATAATTCAAGTATCTAGAGAAACAGGTTAGTTTTCTTTTGTATTTTTTTCCTTTATGGTATTATATGATTCACTTTTCAACTCTCACTGTCATTTATACTTGATTTGGGAAAATTGGCTTCAATTTTGCCCTCCCCCCCGGGATCTTTACGAAATCATACAACCGAAAAACCCTGTTTTAAAACTGATTCATATGATGAATCATTTGCTTCGTTTGTGTCATTTATTTTTCAAGACAAATTCCTTCAGTTTTTTTTTGTAAGGGTAGCCCACATTGGTTACTTTATTCCCTCTCAAGTTTTTACCACTTGATATGCTAAGCTAATAAAATAAAGGCGTACCTATATGTACATTCCAAGTTTTCAGCGTATCCTAGTGGATATCCTGGTGAGTAGAATCTACCTTCCAGTCCATTTTGCTCGACTTCACACAACGCAGGTAACGGTGTGGACGTTACGATTGGGGTAGGAGTTGTCAGAGGGACAGCTGATACTATTGGAGTAGGTGGTTTTGTTGGACAAGGGTGAGGAGGGCAGCGTTGATTGTTACAATAATGATGCCAGCAAGGGGGACGAGGAGGTCGATTGGGCCAGTAGCGGTACGGTTCTTCCACAAAAACCTTTTGTTCCTGGCCGCTAGGGATTGGGGCAGGTTCACATGGCAGCTGACGAGCAAACATTGAAAACCCCCTTCCGTTGACCGCTGAGTCTGTGTGAAAGTTAATATATATTCTTCCTTGACCGTCAAAGGGAATGAGAACTGCAAAACAGAAAATTACTTACTGTAGAAAATCTTATTGCTCATATTTGTATCAAATATATAACACAACGGCATCAATTTGTGAAAATTTAAGGGGAATTTCCCTTTTTTATTAATCCGTTAAAAATGTAAAAACGTTACATTTTCGAATATCCCAATAAAAGTATTTATTAATGTCTAGGGGTCTGCAGACCGACTGCCCCCTCCCACACACAGACATAAGACATAACAGAGAGTGCCCATTATTATCTTTATGATTGACAGATATGTTCATAACTGAGACGTAAAATCAAAGGTCTCATGTCGTAAAGCTTAAATGTGACTAATTTCACTTTCTCTAATTTTTAAAAAATGAGCGAAGTCCAAGCTAAGACTGAGTTGGCCCAAAACCAAGATAAAATGAGGGGAGCTCAAGCTGAAGAATTCAATTCGAGTCCTTATTAAGCAAAAACATAAACTACATGTACACTTGGTGCAAAAACCATTTAAGTCTGACACGGTACGAAAAAAGGCTTGATTAATTATGCAAACAAGCAACGTTTAAGCTGCAGTCTGAGTTGCTGGGCACCAGAAAACTGGGTAATACGCACCTTGTTCCAATTAGAATCATGCCAAGGTTTTTTTCAATCTGTATTATTAAAAAAAACTAAGCCGCTCCCTCGTCCTTCCAACACCCGTTGCACAACAATAAACAACTAAGTTTTTCTACAGGAGACTGGGTCACTCACATTCTTTGAACTGGATTCTTAAGAATCTCTGTTTTTCTAATTAGATTATCAAAGATAGTAGCACCAATCTGGATGTAACGCCTGCCAGACTAAAGCAATATTTTGAATCTGCATGAATGAGAGTCAAGTTTTAATATAGAGGGAAAATTACGAATTGAAAGTTCTTGCCAACTTGTGCTTCAAAGAAGAAGCAGCATGGCTAAGTATTTTCTGAAAAATTGGTGTGGAGGTGGGGATAGGGGTTAAATAGACACGGATTTACTTGAAATTTGCTGATCAATGGTTACCGCAGTAACCACATACAGTTTTAATTTGCTTTTTGTGTCAAAAATATATATAATTAGGCACAAGAAACGTTTTTCCACAAACTCAACTAGTATGACGTATGAAGAAAATATCAATGCATTTCCCTAGTCGTCTTGGATGTAGAGTGAATTCTTGACGAGACGGCAGATCCTAATCATCAGAACAGCGGATCACCAAGGATCAGCATTTTTTGTCTCCTCGTATTCTTATGAGAACGATATGTATCTATCAGAGAGAAGGGGGTATATGATTGGTTCTAGAAGTACTTTGCTTAATTCATGCTCCCCTTAATGGGCTTATTAGAATTAACGTGAGAATTAGCGAGATATAAACCGGAATTGAAGAAATCTTTTGTTTGTCCTTAAGTTACAAAAAGTAACTTGGCATTAACAAAAAATTGAAAAATCACACCTCGGGACGGATTGGTAGTGCTGAAGCAAATCATCGAGTTTGAACTTCAGGAGCAATTATATCTTTGAAAAAATAGAAATATCGAGGTAGGATTTTGCGACGCTGTTAGGCTAAAAGTAGCTTAGGAAAGCAAAACATAGCATTTTTCATTTTTTTTCTTCATAATCCTACGGATCACATTAATATTTGTGTTTACTAGTTCACTTGTTATTATGAAAAAATCCCTAATTACACGAATTGTCATTTCGCCATTGCACCAAACAAAATCCGATAATGTTTTAGATAAAAATAGACAAACTCACTTGGCTTTGGTCGAAGCAATCCGCAATATCTTAAATTTCCAATTTGCAGCCAGTCTTTTGTACACTCTCTTGAATGTTCTATAGCAAAAGCTCTGAATGTAATCTGGAGTGAACACATACCAGGATGCTGTTTTACATTATAGGGACAATTTACGTTTGGATCATAAAAACTGGGGAAATTTCTGGACATTAAAGTAAATTCCAGGTCATTAACAATATAGTCACACTGAGAGTATGGGGTAGGTCTTATGAAGTTATCTGCATACTGAGGAAAATAGACAGAATTTTGGAAAGGTTGAGGCGGCAGCGAATTCTGTCGACGAATCAAATCATTTCGATGCTTTTTGCCCTGAAAGATATTACAAGAATTAAAATCCCAAAAAGAACTCTTTTTGGTGGGCCAACACAGAATAAACCGTTTTAAATGTCAACTTTGCTCTTTACTTCGAGCAGATAATTTTTGGTTACTTTATCCATGGTCGTTTTTAACATAAGGAAAACGCGAAAAAAGGAATACATCATCTATGTTATGATGGCACTCTATAATTTCTTTCATTGGAAGTCCCACATGCCCTCTTAAGATGCCTTGTCACAAAATACAAAATTAAGTCGGACAGGTTAATCTAATTTAAAAATTATTTTATTAAAATGTTGATGTCAACCAAAATTTGCCAGAAATAATTTAAGTTCTCCTCCCCATGGAAGATTGTCCTCATAGAAATCCATCCCAAGCACCCCCCCCCAAAAAAAATGTCTGTATACTTCAAAATAACAAATATTATACTTAAAAAGTGGATGAATTTCAGAATTTACACGCCTCTCCCCACGGACTGTGGGGGCTCATTTTAGAGCTACATAATCATTTGATCTTTCAACTATACTGAATAAAGTGGCTATCTCAAAAGTTTGAGATAGTATAAAGTTTGAGATAAACTCTTTTTGGAGGGTCCTAAAAAGAACTCTTTTTGGGGGGGTCAAGTAGAAAAGACTAAAGGAGCTCAAAGGCAGGTGGAGGAAATGAAAGAACAAACATAACATTATAAATTGATTAATGGAGACAAAACTATGTAAAATAGAAACATATGGATATTAAGAGAATGTACATGTGATTGTCCGCATTCATTGCTTTGCACTGAACAATAAGCTAAACTAATCAATCTACAAACATGAACATCAATGTCGATTAAAACTGAAACCATAAGAATAGACATAAGTTATAAACAAGGGACAAACGTCCGAGTATCAACTGAGTGAGGTAAATATGATCATCATAACGGCGGAGCGGCAGCCAACGGACAAATTACCACCAAAGTAATATGAGGACTAAAAGCCGAAGCTGCTATCCATAATGAGCTAAACAAGCGAAGGGAAGTGATGTCATGCAAAATCAAACTTTGTTGGTAGAAAAAAAAAATTGAAAATAATAATACTCAGATCAATAACCTTTATATCAGTAAAAATTTAAAATAATCCCTGCTAAGCCTAAGAATATTCAAAACTCACTGATTTCAAACGTAAATACAAACATTTGTGCCAACATCTTATTTATTGTAATTTTTGTTCGTTTTAAGTTGGACTTGACTGTTGTCTTTAACTTCTGCTCTTTTTAGGTTTCATCTGATCATTTACGAAAGAGTACCTGTTATTTCATGTTTGATCATGGGCGTCGGCAGGGGGCGGGCGGGGGGCCATGGCCCCCTGGAAATTTGGGACTATAAAGTAATTATAAGGAGACCAAAGGAAAGAGAGCAGAATAGGGAAAAGCCATGGAAAAAGTATGTTGCCCCATTGTTGGCTGCCTGCCAATAGATTTTGACCATTAATGAGGAGCATAAAACTTCTAATTTGTGACTGAGTGACCCTTTCGGGTTTTCCACTTTCGATTTTTCAATATGATATGGTTGGAGCAACAAAAATTCAAATTCTTCATAGTAATTAATGGTAGGTAAATAACTATACTTGTTAGTAACGAAATTATAAGAGCCTAGCTATTGATAACATTCAATCAAAGAATCAGCTTTTTATGGTGATCCTAGATACGTATTTTTTTATTAGTAATTAGTGCAGTTATTAGTACAAAAGGAAGTTTTTATAGTTATAGAAAACACAAAGAAAACAACTTAATAAGGGGCAATATCGATAAGAAATATGCCGTCAACAAGAGTATCCATGAACTGATATATTAAGCCACTATGATCAGAAATGTTTCACCTGAACGTAATGCTGAGAGTTTCCGTATTTTCCCCCTGAAAAGACACATTTTTTTGTGTTTTTCTATCATATTTTTTCCAGGAGTGATTGTATTTATCTAGTTATCACTTTGAAAAAAAAAATTAATTTTTACAGTTATAAAGCATAGAGGTGTCAAAAATATCGGTTTTTGGTATTCAAAACTAAATTAAGAATATTGACTTTAAAATTTTTATCTGATTTTCTTAATCTCAGTTTTAATGTTTTACCTTGAACAAGCTTCTTTGATAATGCTGTTACATTTTATAAACACTGAGTCTAAAGGCATTAAATATTGTGGTGTTTGAGTTCAAAACTGTCGACCAACGCTTCGGCATTGCTCATCAGAACTGAATGCTGGGAGTTTATATCTTATTTTCTGTAAGTAGGCTATTGTTTTGTATATTTTTTACAATTATTTACTTTTTTTTGTTTTTATATACTTTTACTTTAATTGACATACTCTTTTCATTGTCTTTAGAAAAATGTTAGTCTCTAAGCTATCTAAGCTTCATGAAATAAAGAAAAAAAAGCAATTATTTTCAGCTGAAAATAAGGAGCAATATTAAAACTTAAAACGAACAGAAATTATTACGTATATGAGGGGGTTGTCCCTTCCTCAACAATTCGCTCTTCACACTACAGTTTTTGGCATTTAAAATAAGTTTACTTATTGTTCTAATTAAACGATCCTTGTGTTTCAAGAGCCGTTTTAAAGAATTCGAAAAAAATAAACTTTACTTTAAAGAGTGAAGTGTTGAGGAGGGGAAAACCCCCTTATATAAGTAGTAATTTCTGTTCAATTTAAGCTTTACTGTTATTCCTTACTTTCAGTTCAAGAAAACTCACTTTTTTGTTTAATTTCTAATCGTTTTTTAAATAACGCCATGATACCTGGCTCCATCTCCACAGAAGAATCCCCCTGCCCCTAAAAATACCCTCTGGACAATTTATTTCTGGCGAAAATATACCCCGGACAATTACCCTTAAAATCTTCCCGGGTAAAATTGAATCAGTAAAGAGAAAGCAAGATATATAAAAAAAAAATTCGTTTAGGAATTCTGGGAAATTCACCCAGCGTAAGATTTCCCCTGGAAACTTCTCTCTCCATGGAAAATTCTCCCAGCAGAAAATTCATCCTCCCCTCCCACCCGAAAAATATACGCATACTTCCCATTAAAAAAATTCTCCAGGCCTAACCGAGACATTATTTGAGGTACTGATTCCTTAAATCTCTGGTTAATTGTTTTAAAATATGTAAATCAGTATTTTTACGTTCATTAGTACCGTCCAACGTTTAAATTTACAATTTGATTTTGTATAAAATTTGAATATGCATAAAAAAATGGCAATGAATAGTAATTTTGGTTAAAGGTCCTTGTTAATATTACTACTGAAGAATTTCGGTTGGATGAAAAGGAGTATTATTGTTTGTATGGATGAAAATTCTGTGAGACTTTTAATCTTCTACATAACCAAAGCCATCACAACCTCTACAATAGGATTTTCTTATCAATAAATACATTCGTTTAAATACATTGAAGTACTTCATATAAATAGAAAAGAAAAATATTGCCATTTAAAATTGCTTGAAAACTAAGTTCCTAGCAGTATTTGCCACCCCAAAGAAATTTCCTGGCGGGGCTGATGATGACATGCCTTGCATTTTCCACCAATGTGCTTTTATATATGGGAATGTAACATTTTAACTGTATACAGACACATTTTAATTAATTCCTACTCCCCCCTACCGCTTTCAACATTTATCTGAAACCTCCGGAAGAGTAAGCAGTTTGCCGATTGAAATGTACTTCTGCAATAATCTACCCTACCCCCACCTAAACAATGATTCACCCCCTATTATAGCTGATACATAGTTACAGATCACCAAAGGTAGCCTAAATTCATTACAAATAAAGTGAATCAACTTGGTCAAAATCATCTACAAAAATTGTAAATTTTGAAAAAATATACCGTTACAGAAAAAAGAAAATTGAAATTTAGTTTAGAGATCAGAAAAAGTTTAGGTTAGAAGAAGGCCCCATGGTTAAGAAAGCATTTAATGAGGTGCAATGCAGAAAATATTGGAAGTTTGTGAAGAAATCTGTTGGAGGGACTCGGAAAAAGGGTGAAGTCTCTAAAGCGACAAGTTGGACCGAACATTTGGAATGCTGGTACAAAATGCTGTAATAGATGAGCCATCAGGGAAGAAATTTTCAGATTTGGATGAATTTCTGGTTCAACCATTGAATGAGGAGGGTTGAAAACTGGTTACTTTGTAGTAAGGCTGATCATATCAAGAGTCATTAACTTAATTTAATAAAACCACATAAAAGACGCAAAAATACAAACTGTTTAGTTTGGAAAAGTTTTGAAATAACCAGGTAAATTTTTCGAAACTACAATTCAGGTAAATAAGACTGAAATATGAAAGAAGATGGCAAATTTGAATGAAGGATTGATACCAGGAACTAAAAGGTATATTTCGAAATCTAGGGGATCTTTGGGGGCAAATAACCCCCCCCCCCCACTTGTTGGCACCACTAACTGTCTGATCTTGATGCAGGGTATTCTGTGGAATTTGCCACAGAGGTTGGATATATCAAAGCTAATAATGGCTCCCAGAGTCATGCCCAGGGGTGAATCACCCTGGAAATATGAAACACCGAATGATGCCACAAGTAAAGTTCCCTTGAGGAGCAATCTAAGGTGGTAGAAATAATTTTTCTTGCTAGCACTGGTTTTGAGAGTCAAATGGTACTTATCACTGATCGCTGGCGAGTAATGGGTGACCTTTTACTGTTTCGAAATAACCAATATACAGAGATAAGAGGTTTTCGAAATAACCAGGTAATTTTTTGAAAATACAATTCAGGTAAATAAGAAAGAAATATGAAAGGAGATGGCGGAAACGAATGAAGGATCGACACCTGGAACTGAAAGGTGTATTTTGAAATCTAAGGGGGGATATTTGGAGGGGGGCAAACAGCCCCCGACCCCTTAGTTGGCCCCACTAACTGTCTGATCATGAAGCATGGTATTATGTGGAATTCACCACGGAGGTTGGATGGACTGGAGCTAATAATGGATCCCAGAATCATGCCCAGCACCCTGAACTTATGAAACGCCCAATATTGCCACAAGAAAAGCTCCTTCGTGGAGCAATTTAGGGTAGGAGAAAAAAGTTCTCTTGCTAGCACCGGTTTTGAGAGTCAAATGCTACTTGTCACTGATCGCTGGCGAGTAATGGGTGACCCTCTACTGTTTTGAAATAACCAGTTTACAGAGATAAGGAGTTTTCGAAACAACCAGGTATTTTTTGAAAATACAATTCAGGTAAATAAGAACAAAATATGAAAGGAGATGGCGAAAATGAGTGAAAGATCAGCACCAGGAACTAAAAGGTGTATTTCGAAATCTAGGGGGGAATCTTTGGGAGGCCAATACCCCCCCCTTAGTTGGCACCACTAACTGCCTGATCATGTGGCAGGGTATTCTATGGAAATCACCAAAGAGGTTGGATAGATCGAAGCTAATAATTGCTTCCAGAATCATCCCCAGGGATGAATCATTCTGGACACATAAGCTCCCTTGTAGATCAGTCTAGGGTAGGCGAAAGAAATTCTCTTGCTAGCACCGGTTTTGAGAGTCAAATGCTACTAGTCAGCGATTGCAGGTGTGTAATGGGTGACCTTCTACTGTCTTTTGAGGGACGAGATTTACCTGAATATTCTGGTACTAAGCTGGAGATTGGTGCTTTTTGGATGGGGTTAGAAACGATGGTAACCACCTTTAACAAAAAAGGTTCTTTTACAAAAGGAAAAAGAGTTAGGAAAGTTTAGTATCAATATAAATCGTGCAATGGAGGGGGCACAAATAAACCAGTGGATATTGAGGTTACATTATGTTCTTAGTTTGGGGAGCGAGGTGGAGGCAATGGGGTTTTTGCGTCAAAACCCCCTACTCAGTTTGTTTTTACTCTACCCATACTAACAACAATGTTTATAAGCCAAGACTTAATAAGAAGGAATTGAAACCCATAAATCCGGCAAGAGGAAAATTTTCACACTTATCGATAAGAGAATATATTTGGGTGGAGTATAAGGCCAAAGAGGATCCTTATTGGTGGAGACAAGAATTTAAATGAGCTTTTGTAAAGAACTAGAAGGGTTGAAGGAGGACATGTTTCAGGGGTGATTTGAACAAAAGGAATGGATTAATGGCGCACAAAGTGGTCGAAATTCTATAAGTATGATACAGTTTGGAAAGTTAGCTGACAAACATATGGCACAGGAGGATTATTTTCTTTAATTTGTTCATCCAATTGGCGTTCAAGGGTGCGTTTTTGTTTCCCAAATTTTATGTCTTTCTGTATCTGTGAGTTACCCAGGGTTCATAAAGGTTTTAGTGATAACAGACACATGTTATATTCTCCCACTGTAAAACATGATCATTGCTAAAGTAAGCCCCTTTAAAACTAACCTCTCTCACGAAAAGAGGACAGCCTCCCTAATAAAAAACGTTTTCAAGATGAACTTCAGGCTCAGGTCTTCGGGTAGCAGCTCAATCTATCGACCCTCGCGAAAGACCAAACCATAACGTGTCACCTCATAAAATCTAACTCCAGGCTGTCCTTTTACACAATCACTGTTATACATTCAGGAAAGTCAAGGGGGGGAATGCATTTTTCAAAATCTAAGGGGGAACAAATTTGTTCTTTTTTCAACATTTGAATGAGGATGCCCAAAAAGGAATTTTTCCACCCCCCCCCTCTCCCAAAAAAGAATTTGTAAAATCTAGTGGGGCCATTGAATCGAGGGAGGACACTTGCCCTAATTGATGCTTCTGTATATAATTCAAAGAAAATATTAGATATAGAAGTACATAATGTTATTCTCATTATTACTAGTTTATAAAAGTTCTAAAGTAGGAAATTTCAAGACTCACATCTACTACTGGGTTAACTGTCAAAAAGAAAAGAAGAAATAATCTCATTAATGTGTCCATATTAGCAATCAGAACTCAACTAATTTTCCTTGAGGATCTTCAAATAATTCCCTAAATCTCAAGCCCATAAAGTAGGTGGGTGTCAACAATATCGGGAAGTAAATATCAAACAAAAGTTTCCTTACTCATCCTCATATCTTAAATACATGTTTTTTTTCCGTTTCCGAATGTGTAACAGGAAACAAATTTAAACTAAGCATACATTTGACGAAAGACGTTCCATAGACCAAGGTCCACAGTGGAGGCGTCAAACGTCAACATGATTCAAAGCATACATTTCCATTTCAGCAGAGCTAGCTACAAGTTAGAGATTAGGGGAATTTACAGCCCGGATTTAACTTAATTTACAATAGAAGTAAGATAAGACCTAATCAAAGAGTCCTCTGGTAGAAATCCACCGGAACTTATTCTTTTATGGCTATTTTATTTTACTCAAATTTCATGATCATTTTTTTTTTAATATTGAAGGTTTCCCGGAAAAAAAGGCAAAATCTGCTCTGAATTAATTTTATTAAACAAAATTTAAAACAAAAACACATTTAAATGCTAAATGCCTGACCCATGAGAGGATCCACAATCAAAATCCTAAAAAACAGTAAAATTAGGAACTAATTTTTATTCGCACGAAACCTACCAAAAGAAAAGCTGCATAACAGGAAAAAACCCTTTACCAATGGTAATCAACCAAACAGTCTGTGGTAACAAACTATAAGTAAGGAGTGACTCGAGCCAATAGTGACCAAATTCTAATTAAACAGTGCTGATAACAATTAGTACCTCAAAACAATTGGCCTTTTATGCTGACTCCAGATATGTGTAAATTCATCAAGTTTAATATTACCCATCAAAAGCTACGAGCCGGAGAGAATTTACCTGATTTAAAAAAAAAACCAAGAAGGCAAATAATCTTAATGAAAATTACACCATTAGATTCAGCATATTAAGTACCTATTAAAAAGATTTAAAGCTCCAGACTATAAATAAGTAAAATTTTATACTTTTTTCCAGAAGACATTTCACAGATGCGTGTTAATTTGTTTGTTTGATTATTTTTCTAGGGGTGAACGTATTGAACTGATAGTCCTAGAAAATCGGACAGAGGGCTTATTCGAAAGGACATTAAAAGCCATAGTGCCGTTTTAACGTGGTCAAAAAGATTGTGCCGCGGGAGAGTGGCGTTTTCGACCATTTTGTGGAGCCAAACTACGATTTTGTCAAAAAGGGATTAACATAAGATTAAAAACTCTGAAATAGCCAATCGATTTAAAAGTGTAAAAAAACAAAAAACATATATTGAGCTTCCCAGTTGCTGAGGAAGTAATACCGTACCGTGGCGCATTTGTTGCTTAAAAGTCATGCAGTCTATATAAGATTAAATAAAAAAAAACAAGTTTTTTAAATGAAAGTAAGGAGCGACATTAAAACTTAAAACGAACGGAAATTACTCCGTATATGAAAGGGGCTTTTCCTTCTCAATGCCCCGCTCTTTACGCTAAAGTTTGACTCTTTCTCTTAACTCTACATTTGAAACAGCAAAAACGTTAGCGTAAAGAGCGGGGCGTTGAGAAGGAAAAGCCCCTTTCATATACGGAGTAATTTCCGTTCGTTTTAAGTTTTAATGTCGCTCCTTACTTTCATTTAAAAAACTTGTTTTTTTATTTAATTTCTGAACGTTTTTGAATCAATGCATGTTTTGATTTTGGCTCTCCGCAGAGGAATAATTAAAACGAAATTTGTATATTTATTTTTTTTGGCTAAAGGGCTTTCTCATAATTTTGATCGAATGATTTTGAGAAAAAAAAAAGCGGAGGAGGAAGCCTAGTTGCCCTCCGATTTTCGGTTAATTAAAAAGGCAACTAGAACTTTTAATTCTTTACGAATCTTTTTATAAGTAAAAGATATACGTAACTTATAAATTAGCTTCCGTAAAGAAATTTTGTATTTTCATGTTTTTATTACATATATGAGGGGGTTCGCCCCCACGTCAGTACCTCGCTCTTTACACTAAAGCTTAAATTTTGTCCCAATTCATTAAGAATGACCCCTGAATCACAAAAGCCGCAGAATAAATAGTTGAAATTACTAAAAATACTTTAGCGTAATGAGCGAAGTATTAGGAGGAGGTGAGCCCCTCATATGGGTAATAATTTCTGTTCGTTTTAAGTTTTAATGCTGCTGCTTACTTCCAGCTGAAAAAGAAAAACTTTTTCATATTTATTTTTTCATTGTTTTTTTTTTTAAGTAATGCTAGTAAATCCTGCGCTCCCTTCATGGAAATTTTCGTCCCCCATGACAAATTCCTCGATGGAAAGTTCCCCCAGCATATCCTTTCTTCTGAAAATCCTCCTGAAAACGCCTGTACATTTCCCAATAACCATTACTATATGTAAGCAGTGGTCAAGGTTTTGAACTTGTAACCCCTCCCACGGGGACTGTGGGGAAGTAAGTCGTCCCCAAAGAATAGTTATAAGGTTTTTCGACTACGCTGAATAAATGGCTATCTCAGAATTTCGATCCGTTGACTTTGGGAAAATAATTAGCGTGGGAGGGGGCCTAGGTGCCCTCCATGTTTTTGGTCACTTAAAAAAGGCACTAGAACTTTTCATTTCCGTTAGAATGAGTCCTCTTCTTCTACAGTATTCTTCTACCCCCTAAACTTCTACAGTAGGGTTCTCTGATACGCTGAATCTGATGGTGTGATTTTCGTTAAGATTCTATGACTTTTAGGGGGTGTTTCCCCCTATTTTCTAAAATAACGCAAATTTTCTCAGGCTCGTAACTTTTGATGGGTAAGACTAAACTTGATGAAACTTATATATTTAAAATCAGCATTAAAATGCAATTCTTTTGATGTAGCTATTGGTACCAAAATTCCATTTTTTAGAGTTTTGGTTACTATTGAGCCGGGTCGCTCCTTTACAGTTCGTTACCAAGAACTGTTTGATAAATGGCTAATATGGATATTTATCTTAATAATTTATTTAACCAAGTTGATTCACCTTTTTTCTTATGAAAATATGTGGTGTAACACTGAGCGTTAGTTATTAAGGAGGAGGGGTGGTGGGCCATTGCTTATTTGGGGGGAGGGGTTGCCAGATGCCTTAAAGGGAACATTTGAAAGCTCAAATTGTTTAACTCTCCATGAGCTTTCAGATAAATGTAGAAAGGGCATAAGCAGGAATTAAGAGGAGCATAAGCTTTCATTTTCATTCATTTGGCCCGAGCCTAAATAAAGGTATTGCGGGATGATACCACTCTTCTTATTGCAGAAAATGCCTCTGACCTTTATTTTAAAGGTAAATTGAGCTAAACTGATTTGCTTCATTTTTTATAAAATTATATAGTGACGTGTAAGTATGCATAAGCTACTATGAAGATCGAGCAATGAGTCATTCTTTAGCCGGGGGAGGAGAGGGGTAAGATGCTTCAGTGAGTGCATTTTAAACCCCAAACAACTTTCACTGATCTTTAAGATAAACATAGAATGAGTTTTTGGGAAAGGATTTTTGGTTTTTTCTAATCCCTCGTGATTTCCGGAATATTATTGGTCTACGCCTTTATTATTGGTGCTAGAGAGGAAGGGGTTTAATGATGCCCTTCCCATTGCAACAATACTTTCCTATATAGCAGAAAATATTACATTCACATGCCTACCCGCACAGAGGTGAAAAAGGTGAGGCGAGGCATCATGAGACTCACCAGGAAATTTATTGGGTGGACAGTTTGACATTTGACAAGCGCTATCATAAACTTTGTTTAGAACTATTTTAAATGGTAATGTTTCTCTTTTTCTCTTTGTATACAACGTTCTAATGTGTTTAAACATAAGTATACAGTGTATTTAAACATCAGATAACCCTTTTATACAAGCCCCCTTTATAGATAACCCTTTCATAGAGGCCTTCTTTTATATATAACCCTTTTATAGAGGCCTCCTTTATAGATAACCCTTTTATAGAGGCCTTCTTTTATATATACCCTTTCATAGAGGCCTCCTTTTTAGATAACCCTTTTATAGAGGCATCCTTTATATATAACCCTTTTATATAGGCCTTCTTTTATATATAACCCTTTTATAGAGGCCTCCTTTATAGAAAACCCTTTTATAGGGGTCTCTTTTATAGATAACCCTTTTATGTAGGCCCCTTTTATAGATAACACATTTATAGAGACCCCCTTTATAGACAACCCTTTTATAGAGGCCCCTTTAAGGACAACCCTTTTACAGAGGTCCCTTTTATAGATAACCATTTAAAGAGGCCGCGATGGCTTCAACTATGTAGAAGATCAAAAGCCACGCATAATCCATCCACATTAACAATAATAGCCTCATGCGGCCACCCAAACTTTTGTAATAATAATATTATTAAAACTTACTCAATAAAACTACTGCTCGTCGAAAATTTTGACTAAATATTCAAATTCGTCCAGAATTTTAAAAAGAATCCAACATTTTAGTCAAAAATGTTTCAGGCAAAAAAACTTTTCCATGCTGACAAATAGTCTGCGCTAATCTTAAAAACTCTAACTTCTCTAGAAATATTCAAAACTTATATAATAACACATTTCGTCAATTTACGAATACTTAGGGGAGGAGAATATAATTTATTTCTCAAAATCTAGGGGGAGGCAGTTCGATGCTTTTCCTACGAAAATACTTAAAAAGGAAATTTCAATGAAAATACCAAAAAGGCTACTTTTCAAAGTCTAGACAGGGAAGCAAATCTCTTCCCCCTCCAATTAATACTCCTGGTGACTATGTTTGTATCTACTAAATACTGGCTGAATTTTCCTTGTTTATGATTATGTTCATTGCACTGCTATATCTTCCAATATGTTCATTACACTTACATAAGGATACGTATATGGTTTTCCATTTGAAATCATTCTCTGTTTGCATTTGCTAAATACTGGCTGAATTTTCCTTGTTTATTATTACTGCATCCCAAATACATATTTATTTTCATTTGCGCGTGTTTAACCGGAAAAGAATTAATGCAAGCATTTATCAACAATATTAACACATTGCAAGCTAATGAGAGTATGGAAAAGGGACACTCGTAAAATAGAATGAAACTAGAACAGAAAAGAGTGAATAAAAAAAAATCTTTAAGAGGAAACCGATGGTTAAACTTCCTAAAGATACGAATGTTTATAGCAGGCTTCGTGTGCAAGAAGGAACAGCTCCACCCCCCCCCAAAAGGAAATCTTGACCTTTTCAAGATACTTCCTTTCATATCCCTCGAATTTCGCTTATTTTTTGGCACTGTTTTAGTCGCCCAACCATTAATGTGCAAAAGATGGATATTATCAGTACTAAAAATACCTATATATTTTATTACCTTTCTTTTTGGGATGGAACATCAAGTACTTATTTCAATGGATAGCAACAGTGGTGAGAATTCGTATAATTACAAGGCGGGAGAGCAAAATATATTTAAGGGACAAATTACCCCCTCCCCCATTGAAGCCTCTGGGTAGTTATTTTGGCAGATTATTAAAGAGCTTATTTCTACCTCAATTCAACTTTACATCTTAATAAATAATATATTATCATAAATGGTAAAGAGCAGCGTCACTAAATTTAGATTATAGTTTTGTTCTCAAAACATTTTTTCTTTTTTATTCAAAAACATTAAACCTCTTGTCAATCCCTTATGATAATTAAAAAAAAATTCAACTTAAAGTAAGGAGCAGGACTAAAACTTAAAAAGAACAGAAATCATTACGTATATAAAGGGGGCCGGCCAATCCTCAACACCTCAGTCTTTACGCTAAAGTTTTTTAGAGCTTTTAAAAAAGGATCTTAATGTTCTAATTAAACGGCTCTTGTGTTTCAGGAGTCATTCTTAAAGAATTGGGACAAAATTAAAACTTTAGTGTAAAGAGCGAGGTCTTGAAGAGGGGGCAACCTACTTATATACCTAATAATTTCTGTTCGTTTGGAGTTTTAATATTGCTCCTTACTTTCACTTGAAAAAATTCGATTTTTATTTTATTTCTGATGGTTTTTTAAATAATGCCAAGAAATCTGGCCCCACCTCCATGGAGAAATCCCCTCCCACGGAAAAATCCTCCAGACAATTCAATGCCGGTGAAAATTTGCCCTGGACAATGATTCTTAACCGCTCTGCGATTATAATTGAGACGGAAAAGAGAAAGCGAGACATATAAATGGTATTTTGTGTAAGAATTCTGGAAAATTCCCCCAGTATATAATTTCCCCTTACAAGCTCACTCCCTGGAAACTTCCTTCCCCTTAGAAAATTCCCCCTTAGAAAAGCCCCCAGCAGAAAATCTCCCGCCACGCGAAAATGTATGCATACATCCCAATAACAAATACTATGCGTAAACAATGGGCAAATTTTATAGCTTGAAGATTTTTCCCCTGTGGTTTGGGGGGAGGGTCATGTAATACCCAAAGGTATAGTTATTGGGCTTTTCAACTATGGTGAACAAAATGGCTATCTAAAAATTTTGATCGGGTAATTTTGGGAAAAAAGGACGGGGGAACGGGGGACAGAATCTAGTTGCCCTCCAATTTTTTGGTCACTAAAAAAAGCAGTAGAACTTTTAATTTCCGTTTGAATGAACCTTCTCCCGATGTTCTAGGACCACTGGGTCAATACGATTCACCCCAGGTGAGAAGAAAAAAACTAATAAACATGCATCCGTGATCTTTCTTCTGGAAAAATACAAAATTTTACATTTTTGTAGATAGGAACTTGTATTGTAGATACAACAAGGTTCTCAGAGACGCTGAATATGATAGTGTGATTTTAATAAGATAACTTGACTTTTAGAGGGTGTTTCTCACTTTTTTGGAAATCAGGAAAATTTTCTCAGGCTCGTAACCTTTAATGGGTAAGACTAACGTAATGAAATTTATACATTTGAAAAAAGTATAAAAAGCCAATTCGTTTGATATATCTATTGGTATCAAAATGCCGCCTTTTAGAGTTTCAGTTACTATTGAGCCGGATAGCTCCTTAATTAGAGTTCGTTACCACGAACTGTTTGGTGTTTGGAAGATAAGACTTTGGATTCCAACATCGCTTACGCTATGTTTTAAAGGCCCAAGTTAGACCTTTTTCGCCAAAAAAAGGTTGGCCGTCTTTTTGCTCACTAGTAAAATTTACATTATCAAACTTAACTGTTTTATAATTATTATGACTAAAATGGAGCTTGTATCAGTCATATATTAAATTTAAAAAAAACAGTTATTTCTGCTCAAAGTGAGGAGCAATATCAAAACTTAAAACGAACAAATATTATATCGCATATGAGGGGGCCTGCCCCTTCACTAACCCTTGCTCTTTACGGTAAAGTTTGACTTTTTGCCACAGTTCTTTAAGAAAAATTGCTCAAACACAAGGGCTATATCAAAAGACATATCAAAGATACATCAAAAGAATTGGCTTCTTATACTTTTTTTTCAAATGTATACATTTCATTAAGTTTAGTCTTAGCCATCAAAGGTGACGAGCCTGAGAAGATTTTCCTGATTTCCGAAAAAAAGGAGAAACACCCCCTAAAAGTAAAGTGATCTCAATGAAAATCACACTATCAGATGAAGCGTCTCCGCAAACCTTATTATATAGGTGTTATGCTCCTATCTGCAAAAATGCGAAATTTTGTATTTTCGCCAGGAGAAAGATCGAGGATGTGTGTTTTTTTCCAGGGGTGATCGTATCGACTCAGTGGTCCTAGAATTTCACAAGAAGGCTCATTCTAATGGAGATTAAAAGTTCTAGTGCCCTTTTTAAGTGATCAAAAAACTGGAGGGCACCTAGGCCCCCTCCCACGCTCATTTTTTCCCAAAATCAACAGATCTACATTTCGAGATAGCCATTTTGTTCAGCATAATCAACAAGACCTAAGAGCTCATATGGCACTTGTGACGAGGTAAGAAGAGCTAAGAGCCAAGAGATCATATGGTATGAGCTCTAGCAAAATTCTATGAATCAACAGATTGATTTAAAAGGAAAATAAGAGGCTTAATGCCGGTCAGGATTTAAAATAAGAGCTCTGAGTCACGGAGTCACGATGTCCTTCTAAATATCGAAATTCATTAAGATCCGATCACCCACTCGTGTGTTATAAATACCTAGTTTTCTCTAATTTTTCCTCTCCCTTTAGCCCCCAAGATTGTTGAATCTGGGAAAACTACTTTATCAAGTCAATTTGTGCAGCTCCCTGACACGCCTACCAATTTCCATAGTCCTAGCACGTCCAGAAGCACTAAACTCGCCAAATCACTGAACCCCTCCCCCAAAGAGAGCGAATCCAGTACGGTTCCGTCAATCACGTATCAAGGACATTTGCTTTTTCTATCCACCAAGCTTCATCCCGATTTCTCCACTCCAAGTGTTTTCTAGGATTTCCCCATCCAAATCCCCCCAATGGCAAAAGATCTGGTCGGGATTTGAAATAAGAGCTCTGAGACATGCATTCCTTCTAAATATCAAATTTCATTAAGATCCGGTCACCTATTCGTAAGATAAAAATACCCCAATTTTCACGTTTTCCAAGAATTCCACTCCCCCCCCCCCCGATGTCACAATGTTCCAAGAGATCCTCCAACTCCCCCCAACGTCACAGGATCTGGTCGGAATTTAAAATTAGGGCTTTAAAGCGCAAGATCCTTCTAAATATCAAATTGCATTAAGATCTGGTCATCCTTTCGTAAGTTACAAATACCTCAATTTTCAAAATTACACCCCCCCCCAACACCACCAAAGAGAGCAGATCTGGTCTAGTTATGTCAGTAACGTGTCTTAGACAGGTTTTTATTCTTCCCATCCAGTTTCATCCTGATCTCACCGCTTTGAGTATTTTTTTAAGATTTCCAGTTACCCCCAACTGCCCCCCCAATTACGCTGGATCCGGTTGAGATTTAAAATAAGAGAGCTGAGTCAGGAGGTCCTTCTAAATATGAAGTTTCATGAAGATCCGATCACTCCTTCGTAAGTTAAAAATACATAATTTTTTCTAATTTTTCAGAATTAACTCCCCCACCCCAATAGAGCGGATCCGTTCCAATTATGTAAATCACGTATCTAAGACTTCTGCTTATTTTTCCCACCAAGTTTCATCCCGATCCCTCCAATCTAAGCGTTTTCCATAATTTTAGGTTCCCCCACCCCAAACTCCCCCCAATGTCACCAGATCCGGTCAGGACTTAAATAAGAGCTTTGAGACACGATATCCTTCTAAATATCAAATTTCATTGAGATCCGATCACCCGTTCGTATGTTAAAAATATCTCATTTTTTCTAGTTTTTCAGAATTAACTTCCCCCCCAACTACCCCAAAGAGAGCGGATCCGTTCCGGTTATGTCAATCATGTATCTAGGACTTGTGCTTATTTTTCCCACCAAGTTTCATCCCGATCCCTCCACTCTAAGTGTTTTCCAAATTTTAGGTTTTCCCCTCCCAACTCCCCCCCAGTGTCACCAGATCCGGTCGGGATTTAAAATAAGAGCTCTGAAACACAATATCCTTCTAAATATCAAATTTCATTGAGATCCAATCACCCATTCGTAAGTTAAAAGTACCTCATTTTTTCTACTTTTTCAGAATTACCCCCCCCCCCCAACTACCCCGAAGAGAGCGGATCCATTCCGTTTATGTCAATCATTTATCTAGGACTTGTGCTTATTTTTCCCACCAAGTTTCATCCCGATCCCTCCACTCTAAGTGTTTTCCAAGTTTTAGGTTCCCCTCAACCACCCCCCCCCCCAATGTCACCAGATCTGTTCGGGATTTAAAATAAGAGCTCTGAGACAAGATATCCCTCTAAATATCAAATTTCATTGAGATCTGATCACCCGTTCGTAAGTTAAAAATACCACATTTTTTTCTAATTTTTCAGAATTAACCCCCCCAACTGCCCCAAAGAGAGCGGATCCGTTCCGGTTATGTTAATCATGTATCTAGGACTTGTGCTTATTTTTCCCACCAAGTTATCCTTCCAAACATCAAATTTCATTAAGATCTGATCAACCGTTCGTAAGTTAAAAATACTTCAATTTTTCTATTTTTCCGAATTAATGGGGCCCCCACTCCCCGCCCCCCCAGATGGTCAAATCGGGAAAAAGACCATTTCTAATTTAATCTTGTCCGGTCCCTGATACGCCTGCCAAATTTCATCATCCTAGCTTACCTGGAAGAGCCTAAAGTAGCAAAACCGGGACCGACAGACCGACAGAATTTGCGATTGCTATATGTCACTTGGTTAATACCAAGTGCCAGAAAAAGCAAGTTTTTTTTTATCCGCAAGTTAGGAGCAAAATTAAAACTTAAAACAAACAGAAATTACTCCGTATATGAAAGAGGTTGTCCCCTCCGCAAAGCCTCCCACTAGGAATTGAAGGATGAATGTCCGCGTCTTGACATTGTTGCCCTACATTCCTAGTTAAGAAAAAAAGGAAAGCTAGAAAAATCTGAATAACCTATCCTCATTATTTTGTAGGGCAAAGTGCCTAGGGAAAAACTCCCGGGTTAAAACATTTGAGCTGAAGCGACGGAATTTGACAAATGTAGCATGATGATAATGTAACAATTTAAAACTTAATCAGGATCAGAAGAAATTATCAGAAATGAAGTATTTACATCAGGTACTTTTTTCTATATATAAGCTAGCATTGTCACTCCTTAAAAAATAGAAGAAAAAAAAGATATAAGGATATAAGAAAAATTAGTAGAACATAGGCTTACTTTCTAAAATATATGAACTGTATATTAGTTGTTTTGTGGGAATAACCCTTCGGTTATTTTTTTACATACCCCCCATTTTAGTTTATTGCAGGGAAGGAGTGAAACCCTAGGTCCTGTGGTTTTACTAAAAGTACGGACCTCAGACCGAATTTATAAATACGACATTATACTATGAAAACCTGACTGTACAGGTTTCAAACTCATATCTCCACAAATGTGGAATTTTTTTGCCAGAAAACGGATAACGGATGCGTGTTTATTTGTTGTTGTTTTTTCCCAGGGGTGATTGTATCGACCCAGCAGTCCTAGAATTCCACGACAGGGCTCAATCGAACGGAAATTAAGAGTTCTAGTGCACTTTTTAAGCGATCGAAATAATTGGACACTCTCTTTCCCCGTCCACACTCTTTTTTCCCAAAGTCACCGGAGCAAAATTTTGAGTTCAGCAGAGTGGAAATATCTAATAAATGTCTTTGAGTCCTCAAATGTCTTTGAGGACGACTTAATTCCTCACAGCCCCCGAGGGAAGGGCCGCAAGTTATGAACTGCCCATTGTTTACACATAGTACTGGTTATTGGTAAGTATACAGACATTTTCAGGGGGACTTTCTATTGGGGGGGGGGTCGGGGGATTTGTTTACGTGAGATGATCTTACCTTTCTTTCTTTCAACTTTGTTAATATCAAATAATCCATACATGCATCTCTTTTAACATCTCCAAAAAAGGCTCCATGGCCTGTGAACGTAAGGAAAAAGATTACAATCTCATCTATCAATATTCATAATACAAAATAAGGGAAGTAAACAAAGAGAGGAGAAAAAAATAACAAAAAAAAAGAAAATGCAAATGTTTATAACAATCTCTTTTTTTAATTATTTACACTCAGTTGAACTGGCAAATATACTACTTTTTTACTTTATGTATATATATATGTATATATATATATATATATATATATATATATATATATATATATATATATATATATATATATATATATGTCTTCGGCTTCTGTATGTAATTAAATTAGAAAAAAGTTCCTACAACTGAAAGTAAGGAGCGATATTAAAACTTAAAACGAACAGAATTTGCTCCGTATATAAAAGGGGCTGTTCCCTCCTCGACGCCCCGGTTTTTACGCTAAACTTTGACTCTTTCTCTAAACTCTACTTTTTAAAACAGTAAAAAACTTTAGCGTAAAGAGCGAGGCGTTCAGAAGGAAAAGCCTCTTTCATATACGGAGTAATTTCTGTTCGTTTTAAGTTTTAATATCGCTCCTTGCTTTCAGTTAAAAAAACTTGTTTTTTATTTATTTAATTTCTAAACGTTTTTAAATTAAGCCACGTTTTGATTTTGGCTCTCCGCACAGGAATAATTAAAACAAAATTTGTATATTAACTTATTTTTATGGCTATATGGCTTTCTCATAGTTTTGATCAGACGATTTTGAGAAAAAAGAGCGAGGGGGGGTAGACATAGTTGACATAGTTACCCTCCAGTTTTTCGGTTATTTAAAAGAGCAACCAGAACTTTCAATTTTTTACGAACGTTTTTATTAGTAAAAATACGTAACTTACGAATTAGCTTACGTAACGAACTTCTATATTCGTATGTTTCTATTACGTATATGAGGGGATTCACCACCTTGTCAGTACCTCGCTCTTTACAATAAAGCTTTAATTTTGTCCCAATTCCTTAAGAATGACCCCTGAATCACAAAGGCTGTAGAATAAACAGTTGAAACTCATAAAGTTATTTTAGCGTAAAAAGCGAGGTATTAGGAGGAGGTGAACCCCTCATATACGTAATAATTTCTGTTCGATTTAAGTTTTCATGCTGGTCCTTACTTTCAGTTGAAAAAAAATCTTCATATTTATTTTTTTAATGTTCTTTAAAAAAGATGCTAAAAAATCCTGCGCCCCCTTCATGGAAATTTTCTTCCCGCATGACCAATTCCTCCATGGAACGATCCACCGCATAACGCCCTCCCCTCAACGCCCCCTAACCAAAATAATCCCCCTGAAAGCGTCTATACACTTCCTAATAACCATTACTATGTGTAAACACTGTCAAAGTTTGCAACTTGCAGCCCCTCCCACGGGGACTGTGGGGGAGTAAGTCGTCCCCAAAGACATAGTTATTACGTTTTTCGACTATGCTGAATAAAATGGCTATCTCAAAATCTTGATCCGGTGACTTTGGGAAAAATTAGCGTGGGAGGGGGCCTAGGTGCCCTCCAATTTTTTGGTCACTTAAAAAGGGCACCAAAACTTTTCATTTCCGTTAGAATGAGCCCTTACACCACATTCTAGGGCCAATGGGTCGATACGATCACCCATGGAAAAAAAAAAAAAAAAATAAACACGCATCCGTGATCTGTCTTGTGGCAAAAAATGCAAAATTCCACATTTTTCAAGATAGATGCTTGAAACTTCTATTGTAGGGTTCTCTGATACGCTGAATGTGACGGTGTGATTTTCGTTAAGATGCACTGACTTTTAAGGGGTGTTTCCCCCTATTTTCTAAAACAAGGCAAATTTTCTCAGGCTCGTAACTTCTGATGGATAAGTCTAAACTTAACGAAAATATTTAAAATCAGCATCAAAATGCAATTCTTTTGATGTAACTATTGTTACAAAAATTCGGTTTTTTAGAGTGTTGGTCACTATTGAGCCGGGTCGCTCCTTACTACAGTTCGTTACCACAAACTGTTTGATCGGCTGGTGGTTGTTATTAAATAAAAAAAAAAAATCAACTTTTTTCCAAATGAAAGTAAGGAATAACATTAAAACTGTAAACCAACATAAATTATTACGTATATCTTATAAAGATCTTTTCTTCATTCATTTGAGAATTGCTCAACTTGTGACTTTCATTTTTATAAAAATTGTTTCGACCTCTTTGGCAGTTTTTTTATTATGACTTATAGTAAATTAGTTCCGCAAATATTGATAATTTAAGTTACGTGAAATAATCTTTCCATAAAGAAATTTCTCGTGGGGGAAACGAATTTTCCATGGAAGGGAAGCTAGATTTCCCAACATTATTTAAAAAACGATCAGCAATTAAATAAAAACAAGTTTTTCAACTGAAAGTAAGAAGCAACATTAAAACTTAAAAGCGAACAGAAAATATAATGTAGATAAGATGAGTTGTCTCTCCTCAATAGCTCGTTCTTACGCTAACGTTTCTTTTTAACCTTTAAAAGAGGTTATTATCATACTTAAACAGCCTTTGTGATTCAGGAGTCATTCTTAAACAGCTGGAACAAAAATCAAACTTAGGTCATTATTAGTTAAAAAAGTAAAAATAAAATGCCTTTTTTTATAAATTAAAAAACGTTTCTTTTTAACCTTTAAAAGAGGAGGTTATTATCATATTTAAACAGCCTTTGTGATTCAGGAGTCATTCTTAAACAGCTGGAACAAAAATCAAACTTAGGTCATTATTAGTTAAAAAAGTAAAAATAAAATGCAATTTTTTTTTATTATTCATATACGGTGAGCCAAATTCAAAACCCGCATTAATTCAAATAAAAAATTAAATAAAAAACAAGTTTTTTTTTAACTTTAAGTATGGAGCGACGCTAAACCTTAAAACGAACTGAAATTATTCCGTATATGAAAGGAGCTGTCACCTCCTCAACGCCCCGCTCTTTACGCTAATGCTTTCAGTTGTTTTAAAAGTAGAGTTGTGAGAAAGAGTCAAACATTAGCGTAAAGAGGGGGGCGTTGAGGAGGGGACAGCCTTTTTCATATACGGAATAATTTCCGTTCGTTTCAGGTTTTGATGACGCTCCTTGCTTTCAGTTACACAAAAACTCGTTGTTTGTATTTGTTCAATCAAAGCTGGCTTAAGTTTCCCTCAAAATATAAGGTCAACTATTCACTTGGTTTTAAACGGATGGCTAATAAGGCCAAGCACCTAGCACACATCATGTTTGTATTTTAATATTCCTTAGTCCCATTCATTCTGAACTTCCCCCACTCATTCAGAAAGTTTGTGATATCGTCAGCTATTTTAGGCAAGGTACTGCTGCATTTGATAAATTAAAAAGCCTCAAATGACCATTAACAGCTCAATCTCCAGAAAAGCTCGAGCCAAAGTCAGACGTTAATAAACGATGCAATTTGGAATGAAACTATTAACATCTTTGCAGCGGGACAGGGGCAAATCTCCAACATTTTCATTGGGGAAGGGGAGCAAGAGAAGTCTATATCTGGATAGTCAAGGGGCATGGGCTATAAAATAATCTTTTTCTTCAAATTATTGGGAGCAAACGTCTTCCTTGCCCCCAAACGACGCTCTGCAACGGAACAGAGTTGCAAATTGGACTTTAAATTCTATAGCCATTTGAATATATAACGACAGAAGTTTCTTCTGACGAACATACCTCAATTTCAAAGGTTCTCCCTCTTAAAAAGGCACAGAATCAACAATTTGACGTCCTCAGAAGGTACCGATAAAACTAAGCAGGACCATCTCCAACAAAACATCGCCTTATGTTTTGGTAGCCTAAAAATGGTGACTTCGCTTGGTACCCAGGGTTCGAATTCAGCTTCAGAAAGTCCCCAAAAGGCTCAGAATTTAATTCCGATGATGAAACTTTTCGAAAACGTTTCCATAATAATCCAAACAAAAAGAAGAGTAGTTCCCATGGGTTGCAAAGTGCTGGTATAAGTGTTGGATGGTTTCGCTTCGTACCCAGGGTTCGAATTCAGCTTCAGAAAGTCCCCAAAAGGCTCGGAATTTAATTCCGATGATGAAACTTTTCGAAAACGTTTCCCTCAAAATATAAGGTCAACTATTCACTTGATTTTAAAAGGATGGCTAATAAGGCCAAGCACCTAGCACGCATCACGTTTGTATTTTAATATTCCTTAGTCCCATTCATTCTGAACTTCCCCCACTCATTCAGAAAGTTTGTGATATCGTCAGCTATTTTAGGCAAGGTACTGCTGCATTTGATAAATTAAAAAGCCTCAAATGACCATTAACAAAAAGAAGACAAACAAAAAGAAGAGTAGTTCCCATGGGTTGCAAAGTGCTGGCATTAGTGTTGGATGTTTTCTTCCTCTTGTCTGGATGGGAAGGAGGTCCTTTAAGAAGGACTCCTGGAACTCTACGTTGTTTAATTTGGACAATGAGAAGCTTTTCTTTAAGTAATAAAAAGCTTTAGCGTAAAGAGCAAGGTGTTGCGGAGGAATAAACCCCCTCATATAGGTAATAATTTCTGTTCGTTTTAAGTTTTAATGTTGCTCTCTACTTTCAGTTGAAAAATTAGTTTTTTTATTTAATATCAATATAAAACGAACAGAAATTAATCAAACAAACTTTTTCCACAAAATAAGTTTTTCAAAGAAAATTAAAAAAGTAAAGAAGTCCATTAAACCAAAAATGAGCAATAATAGAATAAAAAAAAATAGATGTTTATTTTCAGTTTAATATACATAAGCTGATATTTATTCCTTAAAATATTAACAATTTTTATCTATTAAAGCTGTATAAGTGATAATTTATTTTTTTTTCAGTAAAGCGCAAATTATGTTCTGGCCTTGAGAAGGCCTACGGGTTGTGAGCCCTACTCATGTTAATTTCTGCTCGTTTTTAGTTTGATTTGGATACAAGAAATCAAATAAGGTCCAAAAACAAACTGGAAACTATGTGTGGGGCGTACCCCTCTAACATTCCTGAGGAACTTTTTCGCTAAATGGTAGTCATATTGCACCTTATTTGAACTACAATGAAACAAGGACTTTCGATTTGTGTAATTAGAGACACAAAGTTGATTTGTGACTCCTCCAAACCTAATCCTCCTACCATCAGCTTTTTGTAGAAAATGCATATCTTGTCCCAAGTTTGAACAAGAACCACGCACTGGTTTTCAAACTGTGCGATTGAAGAGTGGCCAAAGTCACCCACTACCCCCCCCCCCAGCCACTGAATTCACCCCACTTGTTTACAGGGGCGGCACGCCTCCCCATGTGTTCATTCAGTCAGTAAAATAAGTAAAAAAGTCTGTAAAAAAATGGCACAAAGCGCCACTATTCTACCGGTTGAATATTTTTTATTAGGACTAATCAAGCTGATGACAACAAATCAATGAAAAGAGATCAGTCTCAGTGGGTGAAAAAAAATTCTAATTATCACTAAAACCATCCGTTGAACATGACCTACCGATCAGTAAAATTCATTGCCCCCTCCCTCCCTTCCAAAAAAATTTGGTCAGTAAAACCTCTACTTACTTTTTCTTAGGACATACTATTTTAAAAATGTTGAGGGATTCAACAGATATACCGTTTAGTCGATGACAAAGAAACAAAACCAAGGTGTTCTAAAGAAGCAAACACTTTTTTTCAATGCGGCTGAAGCAACTTAAATCTAACTTAGTTTTCTGATGCCAGTTATAACATTTATCTCAAAAATGAAGAATCGAAACACACTAACAAACAAACTTGACGATAAAAACAAAGTAAGGAAATGGAATGAAAAACATATTCATAGCTTCATGCCTTCAGCCTTCAACTCTCAAATTTTTGTGGATTGTAGGTTTAATATCAGACACCAGATCCAAAAGAGTTTTGATAACCTAGAAGTAACAAGAGAATTAAAATATACAATAATTTGAACTTATTTAAAGCTTATATTAAAAAAAAACTCAATTCCTTGTTTGGTATAGGCCTGGGGTTCAAGCACTATATACAGAAACATGTTAAAGAAACAATTCTTACTTCATAATAGGAAGAATAATCCTAGTTAACACATTTTGCAGGGGGAGAACCTTAATCTTCACTTCTTTCACAGTTGTACAATTTTTTAAAAACAAAATTCTGACAAATAAATATGGATTCAACTACATTTTTACGTTTTCAAACAATCTACATATGTAATTAAACACTCCCCAGTACCATCTAATAGAAACATATTAATAGACAAATACCGATTAGGTTAAGTTAGGTTTGTTAGATAACGCTTGGGTGTTTATTTATAAACCATTTTCAAGACTTAGAGAATAGACACATATATTTAAGAATGTAATAGAAAAACCCAAAATAAAAGCAAAATAGTTAAGACATAGGTTCTCCCCGTGCAAAATATGTTAACTAGGATTATTCTGCATATTATAAATTAAGAATTGTTTTCATGACATGTTTACTTATGTACTGCTGGAACCATAGGCTTATACCCCTTGTTTTGCAAGGAACAAGCATTTTTAGGTTAAATTATAATTTTATTTTCTGAAATTTTCCGAAGGAGACAAACACCATACCAATCAATGAAAATTACTTTGAAACTCTCCACAAATATAAGCTCTTATCAAGACATCAAAGCTTTGGAAAATCAATAATGTAGCATATTTGCCCGTTCTGCTTTGATATTCTCTGTAAGAAACTACAAAAAGTTCCAAAATTTAACTCTTGTTAAACAATCCCCTATTAGAAGTTTGAAGCACAAAAAGATTGCCTTCAACAAAAAGAGCACCTTTGAAAAAATAAAATGCATTAGTGATAGCTTAACCATGGAATCTGCTGACGGTGTTCCTATTAACCTTAAGGAAAACAACTCTGTTGAAAGTCAAGAAGTCATTCTGTTTCGTGCATTTTATATGTTCAGCTTCAATAAAAAGTATTTCTAAAACAAGATAGAACCATTTAAGAACAAGAGCTAAGAGCTCATATGGCACTTGTGACGAGGCAAGAAGAGCCAAGAGGCAACAGCTGATATGGTATGAGCTCTAACAAAATTCTAAGAATCAATGGATTGATTTAAAAGGAAAATAAGAGGCTTAATGCCGGTCAGGATTTAAAATAAGAGCTCTGAGTCATGATGTCCTTCTAAATAACAAAATCCATTAAGATCCGATCACCCAATCGTAAGTTATAAATACCTAATTTTTTATAATTTTTCCTCTCCCTTTAGCCTCCCGGATGGTCGTATCAGGGAAAACGACTTTATCAAGACAATTTGTGCAGCTTCCTGACACGCCTACCAATTTTCATCGTCCCAGCACGTCCAGAAGCACCAAACTCGCCAAATCACTGAACCCTTCCCCCCACCTCCCCCAAAGAGAGCGAATCCGGTACGGTTACGTCAATCACATATCAAGGACATTTGTTTATTCTATCCACCGAGCTTCATCCCGATTCCTCCACTCCAAGTGTTTTCCAAGACTTCCCCCTCCAATGTCAAAAGATCTGGTCGGGATTTGAAATAAGAGCTCTGAGACATGAATTCCTTCTAAATATCAAATTTCATTAAGATCCGATCACCTATTCATGAGGTAAAAATACCCCAATTTTCACGTTTTCCAAGAATTCCGCCCCCCCCCCCCCAACTCCCCCCAATGTCACAGAATCTTGTCGAAATTTAGAATTGGAGCTTTAAAGCACAAAATCCTTCTAAATATCAACTTCGTTAAGATCTGGTCACCCTTTCGTAAGTTACAAATACCTCATTTTTCCAAATTACCCCCCCCCCCCCAACTCCACCAAGGGGAGCAGATCCGGTCCGGTTATGTCAGTCAAGTATCTTAGACGGGTTTGTATTCTTCTCATCCAGTTTCATCCTGATCTCTCCGCTTCAAGTATTCTCTTAGAATACGTCATTTTTCTAATTTTTCAGAATTACCCCCCCCCCCCCCAATAGAGCGGACCCGTTCCAATTACGTAAATCACGTATATAAGACTTCTGCTTATTTTTCCCACCAAGTTTCATCCCGATCCCTCCAATCAAAGCGTTTTCCATGATTTTAGGTTCCTCCACCCAAAACTCCCCCCAATGTCACCAGATCCAGTCAGGAAATAAGCTCTTTGAGACACGATATCCTTCTAAATATCAAATTTCATTGAGATCCGATCACCCGTACATAAGTTAAAATTACCTCATTTTTTCTAATTTTTCAAAATTAACCCCCCCCCCCACAACTACCCCAAAGAAAAATATCCGTTCCGGTTATGTCAATCATGTATCTAGGGCTTGTGTTTATTTTTCCCACCAAGTTTCATCCCGATCCCTCCACTCTAAGTGTTTTCCAAGATTTTAGGTTTCCCCCTCCCAACTCTCCCCAATGTCACCAGATCCGGTCGGGATTTAAAATAACAGCTCTGAGACATGATATCCTTCCAAACATCAAATTTCATGAAGATCTGATCAACCGTTCGTAAGTTAAAAATACTTCATTTTTTATTTTTCCGAATTAACGGGCCCCCCACTCCCCCGAGATGGTCAAATCGGGAAAACGACTATATCTAATTTAATCTGGTCCGGTCCCTGATAAGCCTGCCAAATTTCATCGTCCTAGCTTACCTGGAAGTGCCTAAAGTAGCAAAACTGGGACCAACAGACCGACAGAATTTGCGATTGCTATATGTCACTTGGTTAATACCAAGTGGCATAAAAAATTATTTTAGAAAACTAAGGTAAAAATATTAAACAATGGGTTGAATACTATTCAAAACGTTATCTGATCCTTTCTTTTATTCATTTCAATCTGCTAGGCACATACATCCAAAGAACACGCTACTTGGACAAACATAAGCAAAAATTGGTTAATTTGATGACAAATCCCCAGTTGCTGCAACCCTTGCATGGGGTCTCGAATTTATGGTGAGATTGCACATAGTATGACATTACGGAATGTCATAGACATGTAGGATTGCTGGCTTTGACAATCTAGTCAGCCATAAACGTCACAAAACAAAAAAAAAGTCACTAGGAAAAACACAGTTTTTCTCATTTAAATTTAAAATCTGATTCTTCAAAAATTTTAGGCAGATAAACTTCATTTAAATTTATAATCTAATACTTCAAAAAAGCTAAGGATGAGACTTTTCAGTATCCAAGTTCACTAGGAACTAATTTTGTTTCGTTTATCACTTAGCTTAAATAGAAACGAAGACCTTGTTCTAAGTACAAGCTACTTCTGCTTTACCGCTTATTAGGTATCCTGCAAAATTTTCTCCTCCAGGAAACTAATTTAAGGCTTTTAGGTATTAAAATTTAGTAGACCTGGAAATGATTATACGTTTTACCTCTCCAATTGACACCAATATTACTAAACTATCAGTTTAGTAATCAAAATGTGGAATAAGAACGGGGAGCTAATTTTATACGATTTATCCACTATATTAAATAAAAACAAGAGCTAGGAGCTCATATGGCACTTTTGACAAGGCCAGAAGAGCTAAGAGCCAAAAGCTCATATGGTATGAGCTGTAACCAAATTCTAAGAATCAATAGATTGATTTAAAAGGAAAATCAGAGGCTTAATGCCGGTCGGGATTTAAAACAAGAGCTCTGAGTCACGATGTCCTTCTGAATATCAAAATTCATTAAGATCCGATCATCCACTCGTAAGTCATAAATACCTCATTTTTTCTAATTTTTCCTCTCCCTTTAGACCCTCACATGGTCGAATCGACTTTATCAAGTCAATTTGTGCAGCTCCCTGACACGCCTACCAATTTTCGTCGTCCTAGCACGTCCAGAAGCACCAAACTTGCCAAAGCACTGAACCCCTCCCCCCAACTCCCCCAAAGAGAGCGAATCCAGTACGGTTACGTCAATCACGTATCTACGACATCAGTTTAGTAATCAAAATGTGGAATAAGAACAGGGAGCTAATTTTATACGATTTATCCACTATATTAAATAAAAACAAGAGCTAGGAGCTCATATGGCACTTGTGACAAGGCCAGAAGAGATAAGAGCCAAGAGCTCATATGGAATGAGCTGTAACAAAATTCTAAGAATCAATAGATTGATTTAAAAGGAAAATCAGAGGCTTAATGCCGGTCGGGATTTAAAACAAGAGCTCTGAGTCACGATGTCCTTCTGAATATCAAAATTCATTAAGATCCGATCATCCACTCGTAAGTCATAAATACCTCATTTTTTCTAATTTTTCCTCTCCCTTTAGACCCTCACATGGTCGAATCGACTTTATCAAGTCAATTTGTGCAGCTCCCTGACACGCCTACCAATTTTCATCGTCCTAGCACGTCCAGAAGCACCAAACTTGCCAAAGCACTGAACCCCTCCCCCCAACTCCCCCAAAGAGAGCGAATCCAGTACGGTTACGTCAATCACGTATCTACGACATCAGTTTAGTAATCAAAATGTGGAATAAGAACAGGGAGCTAATTTTATACGATTTATCCACTATATTAAATAAAAACAAGAGCTAGGAGCTCATATGGCACTTGTGACAAGGCCAGAAGAGATAAGAGCCAAGAGCTCATATGGAATGAGCTGTAACAAAATTCTAAGAATCAATAGATTGATTTAAAAGGAAAATCAGAGGCTTAATGCCGGTCGGGATTTAAAATAAGAGCTCTGAGTCACGATGTCCTTCTAAATATCAAAATTCATTAAGATCCGATCACCCACTCATAAGTTATAAATACCTCATTTTTTCTAATTTTTCCTCTCCCTTTAGCCCCCCACATGGTCGAATCGACTTTATCAAGTCAATTTGTGCAGCTCCCTGACACGCCTACCAATTTGCATCGTCCTAGCACGTCCAGAAGCACCAAACTTGCCAAAGCACTGAACCCCTCCCCCCAACTCCCCCAAAGAAAGCGAATCCAGTACGGTTACGTCAATCACGTATCTACGACATTTGCTTATTCTATCCACCAAGCTTCATCCCAATCCCTCCACTCTAAGCATTTTCTGATTTCCGATTTCCCCCTCCAACTCCCCCAAATGTCAACAAATCTGGTCGGGATTTGAAATAAGAGCTCTGAGACATGAATTCATTCAAAATATCATATTTCAGTAAGATCCGGTCACCCGTTCTTAAGTTAAAAATACCTCAATTTTTTTAATTTTTCCAAATTAACACCCCCCCCCCAGCTCCTCCAAAGAGAACGAGTCCATTTCAATTATTTAAATCACGTATCTAGAACTTGTGCTTATTCTTCCCATCAAGTTTCATCCCGATCTCTCCACTCTAAGCGTTTTCCAAGATTTCTGTTTCCCTCCCCCAACCACCTATGTCTCCGGATCCAATTTGAATCGAAAATGGAGCATCTAGACATAAGATCCTTCTATATATCAAGTTTCATTAAGATCCGATCATCTATTCGTAAGATAAAAATACCCCAATTTTCACGTTTTCCAAGAATTCCGGTTTCCCCCTCCAACTCCCCCTGATGTCACAGGATCTGGTCGGAATTTAAAATTAGAGCTTTAAAGCACAAGATCCTTCTAAATATCAAATTCCATTCAGATCTGATCACCCGTTCGTAAGTTACAAATACCTCATTTTTCCGAATTACCCCCCCCCCCAACTCCACCAAAGAGAGCGGATCCGGTCCGGTTATGTCAGTCATGTATCTTAGACTTGTTTTTATTCTTCCCATCCAGTTTCATCCTGATCTCCCTGCTTTAAGTATTTCCTAAGGTTTCCAGCCCCCCCCCCCCCAATGACGCTGGATCTGGTTGAGATTTAAAATAAGAGATCTAAGTTAAGAGGGCCTTCTAAAAATGAAGTTTCTTGAAGATCCGATCACTCCTTCGTAAGTTAAAAATACGTCATTTTTTTTAATCTTTCAGAAATAGCCCCCCCCCCCCAATTCCCCCAAATAGAGCTGATCCGTTCAAATTATGTCAATCACGTATCTAAGACTAAGGAACGCGATATGCTTCTAAATATCAAATTTCAATGAGATCCGATCACCCATTCGTTAAGTTAAAAATACCTCATTTTTTCTAATTTTTCAGAATTAAGCCCCCCCCCCCCAACTACCCCGAAGAGAGTGGATCCGTTCCGGTTATGTAAATCACGTACCTAGGACTTGTGCTTATTTCCCCACCAAGTTTCATCATGATCCCTCCACTCTAAGTGTTTTCCAAGATTTTAGGTTTCCCCTTCCCAACTCGTAAGTTAAAAATACTTCATTTTTCTAATTTTTTTAATTAACCAGCCCCCACTCCCCCCCATCCCCAGATGGCCGAATTGGGAAAACGACTATTTTTAATTTAATCTGGTCCAGTCCCTGATACGCCTGCCAAATTTCATCGTCCTAGCTTACCTGGAAGTGCCTAAAGTAGCAAAACCAGGACCGACAGACAGACAGACCGACAGAATTTGTGATTGCTATATGTCACTTGGTTAATACCAAGTGCCATAAAAAAAATTTTATGTAAAAGCTACTTCTTCTTGATTGCTTACGAGCTATCCTCATCAGTTTCCTCCTTCAGGTCCCCAGGACAAGTTTTCTTAAAATACATTGAAGGTTCATTGACCAGTGCACTAAGAAAATGGTTATAATTTTCACCTATTAAAAGAATAGGCAAAATAAATAGTCTTTTCACCAAAATCTGGCTTATTCGTGATAGAAAATTCTATTTTTAAATAATAATTTTTAATGCGCCCTTATGAAAATTGGCAATTTGTTCAAAATTATCTTTTTAGCAACCAAGATTGTACAAAAATAAATCAGTTTTTAATTTTGCATAAATTCTCGATTTAATCTTTAGTTTTATTGGCGTATATTTCCCCAAAGGAATACCTTAAGAGCATTGAAAAACTAACTCATTGTTTTTTAGTTGCAGTTCTTTTGATGATTATGCTGAATTTTAGTTTTTAGTCAACAATATTATAGAATACTTTTGTTTTGGTATTTCTGCCACATTATTGAAATTTATCAAATTCTGTTTGTAACAGCTTAAACTAGGAAGGGTCCCCATGAGTAGCAAATACTGTCTTGAAGTCAAAACATCACCAAATAACACTGGTTTACACTTGTTAACCCAAACATTTGTGCATAGGACTCCACTTCAGAGACTTCCTTGCTTCACAAGATGCAAAACAGTCAATTTCATTGAGCTTCAACACCAAACATAATACCGACTCCCAAAGGGGCTGAAACCAATGCCTTGCAGCTCTTGCCTCCTTAAAACCTTGCAGGCAGATTCATTACCTCTGTAGAGCTAGCCAGCATCAACCCCACAAGCACCAGAGTACCCCCGTGACCTTTTTGAACAGTGGGATAGGAACGAAACAAAACTATATATAAGCTGACTATTGGTTCACCTTGACATAAGGTGAAACTCATCTGCAAGTCAAACATCTGTGGCAGGTATTTTGAGAAATAAAGAGACCTTGCTGAAACTGAACAAAAATAAATTAGATTATAAAAATCTGGCTGAAGCACATTGGTAAAGAAACTTACATTCTCCTTGTTTTGCATCACCATTTTATTCATCTGTTCGATTTTCAGCTTTGTGTCTACATCTATTTTGGCTGCCACGCCCTCTTTTGAGCCAAGGTGCTTAAATGAAAAATAATTAATAATAACTACAAAAGAGATTCTTACATTTTCCAAATACCATTTCGCAGGGACAACAAACTTAATATTAAAGTTAGCAATAAAACAAGAAGTTTTAGTTTGCCTTCTAATTCTACAAAAAGAGAAAAAGAGATACAAATAATTTTATCCCAATGCTACCTAGTCAGACTTAGGTCAAAATAAATATTTTGTTATGACAAAGAAAATACAAGCAAGAGCAGTCACAGTACAAGATGCTTACCCTAGATTTGGGAACACATGAAAGAGCAAAAGGGCATTCAAGATGATATTGTTGAGTGTAGCTAATTATGGAACAGAAGGATTTGCAATAAAGCAAGATGACGATAATTTTCTGGACCTTATTAGGAGAAATCTATTAGAAATTCAAGGAACAAGACTAAGCAACGAATTGCTACATTTTACTGCTTACAAGGACTGTACCAGATTTGCAGCAGTAGCAAGAAAAGACCTTATGCATCAGATCTATTGTGACAAGTGTTTATAAGCAATTAATATATTGTTCATTAATAAAGCTAATTATTCATTAATATAATATATAATTATTATAATATATATAATATATATATAATTATGTAATAATTACATAATATATACAATTATATATATTATATAATTATATATTATATATATATATATATATATATATATATATATATATATATATATATATATATATATATATATATATATATATATAATTATATGATATATATATAAATATATATATATATATAATTATAATTATATGATACATATATATGATTATATGATATATATATATATATATATACATATATAATATAAAATTATGTAATATATAATTATTCATAAATAAAGCTAAAGTAATTTACTGCTGCTAATCCTGCTGGAAACTCATGCAGCACCAAGGCAACTGAAGCTAACAAAGAAGTATTTAACTATTTTACAGTAACTTTGCATCTGCTGTGCCATTTTTGGCTTTAATAGGATTTTTTTTAAAGTCATTTCTTTTATTTACTTTTTTTCAATATTTTTTGTTTGTAAGGCCTGCAACTACTTTATAACCATATACTCAAATTATTAGCAAGGATGTTATTTGAAGTTGATGGATTGTAATAAATGCATCAGTGATACTGAGTGGGGCACCTTAAACAGATAAAAAAACATGCAGATTGCTTGGTATTTTCTTCATTGAGTCAGTTCAGAATAGAGACATTGTTTTCCTAAGACCTGGGGGGAAGAATAATGCTTCATTAAGATGTACAAAGAATACAGATCTATCACCATAAAAAGTAAAATTGGTAAAATATATTTAATTTAGGTCAGCCAATGTCCATTGTTCAGATTTCCCCATTACAAAGATCCCTAGAAACATTCTTTTTTCTTGGGCAACAGCCCTGCAAAATTATTCTGGGAGGGAGGAGCTCTTAAAAAAGGTATTTTTATAGAAACGTATTAATTTTTTTCAATATTTCATTATTTTGTACTATACACGTTTCTGGTCTTTGGTGGAAAGGGATCATCTTGGTCTTTACCCTTTTATGAAGATCTTGGCACTGGCATTGAACCACTGATTCATAGAACAAAACTGAAAGCAAGAAAAATCAGTAAAAACAACTTGTTCTGCCAAGTAAGCTCTTTACAGTCAGATTTTTGTGGTTTCTTAAATTTTTACTCCCCTACCCTTAATATCATTTTCAGGTAAAAAGCAAACTGAGAAAAAAAGGAAACCAACAAAAGCAAAAATAAGTAAAAAATACCTTGGCTGGTTTCTCAAATTTTTACTCCTCTACCCTCAATATCAATTTCGGGTAAAAAGCAAACTGAGAAAAAAGGAAACCAACAAAAGCAAAAATAAGTAAAAAATACCTTGGCTTCAAAATCTCTAAATTGCCTTTCTCTTTCCTGTTTATAAGCTTCAATTTCAGCCTGGGCTTCATCTTTAGCTTGCTTCAGTCTTCTGGCTTTTCCTTAAAAGCAAAATTAACTTATTCAGTATAATTAAGTACATCTCTGCTTTTCAAATAGCCTATGTATCTAAGTGAGGGGTGCACAGGGAATCCAGCTTAAGATTTGTTCAGAGGAAAACATCTTTCTGGGAAACGTTCTGAAAAACCCAAAGAGCATGATTTTCTATTAAAAATAAAATAAAATCTGTGTGCATTAGTGCTAGGCATATTCCCATACCTTGCAGGAAATTTCCTCTATATGCAAAATTGTGGAGTCAAAACAAAGTATGAGTAATAAAAATAATAAAGAAAAGAAGGAATTTTGAAATATTCAATATATATTCCAAAATGTTGTCTCATATTATTTTGTTTTTACATTCTAATTTAAATTAATTCATTTTTTTGTTTTAGGGAACACAGAGATAATAGGCTGGGACAAAGAGTATGAGTAATTACTTTCTATTGATTTGGCACTACCAGAGGAATCACTAGCCAAAACATTTGGAGGCAGATTGATTTAACCATCTGGCTGATCATTTTCATCAACAAATCTGGCAATATGGCTATCAAAATTATTTCATAAAAAATAAATAAAACACATCCATAATCTTTCTTCTGGGAAAAATATGAAATTTCACATTTTTTAGATAGGAACTTGAAACCTCTACAAGAAGGTTCACTAATTTGCTGAATCCAATGGTGTGATTATTATTGTGATCACTTGCCTTAGTTGCAGGGGGAGGGGATCCCCATGTTTCAAAAAAATCAGGCAAAATTACTTAGGTTTGTAGTGTTTGATGTGTAACATTAGATTTAATGGATTTTATGTATTTGGAATCATCATAAAAAAACAATTGTTTTGATTAATCAATTGTTATCAAAATTGCTTAGATTTTTTTTGCCATGAACTGTTTGATTCTACACTACACATTCTAAATGTATTTTGGAATATACATAGAACTCCCAAAATCCTTTCTTTTCTTCATTCTTTTTATTTATCTTATTTCTCTTTGAGTGCTTAATTTTACACATAGGGATAATTATTGGGGGGGGGGGAGTGTAAGCTGCTTTCTATCTGCATCCTTAAACATGTTTTGTTTGTAGCAAAACTACTGGTCCTAAAAAGCTGTCCAAATAATAGGCTACTAGAAGCTCTTGACCAGGTTCTTTTTTACTAAAATAGATCCTGGAATTTTTGTTAAACTGTTAATTCTAAAAAAAAAACAAAAAAACAACAGCAATGAAATCCTACATGTCTAATATTGTAGTAAATAATACTATTGTGTTGAGGGACAATCTTGCCTAAGGTCAATTTTCATAGAAAAAACGATGCCAGCAGTTTTTGGGATAGAAAACACCAATTTTCTTATTAAGCCATATTGACAGTTTATCAATTGACTTACCAGTAAAATTCTAGTTAATTGACTTTTTGCTATCTTAGAAAGGGTTTAGATTAGGAAAATGAAACTTTCAGGGATTGGTTTACAGGCTAAAATATGTCCTGGGAAGGTATTTTAAAGTACCCATCTCCACTACTTCTCCCTCTAGAGGGCACTAAAATTTGCCTACATGACATGTCTATTACCTATTGAAATTTTGATAAAACAACATTTTACCTTAATTTTCAGTTACAAGTTGCTTTTTCTCTGCCTTTAGTTCTGAAAATGCAATTCTTGTTATTTGAGTAGAATTTTCAGCCATATCAATGTTTTTTTCAAAATTTAGAAAATGTATTTGCATATCTTTAAAACCTTATAAATGCAAGGTTTCACTTTTATAAGATGCATATTTTTATAGGTCAGGGCCCTCTAGAGGGAGAGAGAGTGGAGGTAGTTGTTTCAAAATAACTTCCCAGAACATACTTTAGTCTGTAGATTCATCCCTTAAAGTTTCATTTTTCTAACCTAAACCCTTTCCAAGACAGCAAGAAGTCAATTAACTAGAATTTTACTGACTTACCTACAAGGACATCTTTTTGGAAGCACCAACTATTCTATTTTGATGTAAATATCCTTTCTGTGTTTCAGTTTTATTCATGTATTAACAAAAAACTGATATTCTTCTGATTCTAAGAATGTACTTTTATTCCTTGATATTTATTCTATAGATCACAAAAAATAAGTATATTTTTTCCTTTTCAAAGCATAAACCACATTTTTAATTTATGCTGACAAATTATTGGTGAGACTTTCACCAAAAGGTGGGTTTTCCCTTGTTACTACCCTCACATTGTATCATGCTAATATATTTTAAAATAGGGGTGGTCCAAAAACCTACATTCATTTTCCTGGAATACCAAAGAAAAGTGGTCTTTCCCAAAAAGAAGTCTTTTTCAATGATAGTTAGTAGGCTATTAAGAACCCAGGTATATAAAAATTTAGTTTAAAATAGCCAACTAGTCAGCTATTAATAAAGTTTCTAATACAATAGGCTGGTTGAATTAGCTAACTAGCCTAGTTGGCTATATAGATTCCAGGTAGGCCTATATTTAGCTTAAAATAGCCAACAAGTTAGCTAGTTCTATAAATGTATTAGAAATGTTATTGATAGCTGACTAGTTGGCTATTTTAAAATAAAATCAATGCATAACTTGAAGCTAGCACTCTTGAAGATACTTCAAAATGACCTTGATCTCCTTAGCGTGTGGGCAAAATCTTGGCTACTCACTTTCAATGTGTCAAAATGTCATGTTTTACACTTTGGGCACAAGAATATCAATACAACTTACTCTCTTTATGGTCAGCTCCTTTCTCCAGTGTTGGAAGAATGTGACCTAGGAGTAATTGTTGACAATGATCTTAAATTTAGCACTCATGCAAAGAAGGCAGCAGCATCAGCTAGCTCATCACTAGGGCTCATAAAAAGAACAATTTCCTCCCGTTCTCCTAAAATTCTGGGTCTTTTGTACAAAGGACTTGTTTGGCCAAGGCTTGAGACAGGCATGGTCCTTGCATCCCCCTTTTTCAAAAAAGATGTTAAAATTCTATAAGATATCCAGAGAAGAGCCACTAAGATGGTGAGTGGACTACATGAGCTTACTTACCCTACAAGGCTATGCAAGCTGAAACTCTCAACTCTGGTTTATAGAAGAAGACAGGATGATGCTATTCTGGTTCATAAACTTATTAATTCAAAGGCAGTTCCTGGTCTTTTTCCTCTGGCATCTCAGGATTCTTGTACAAGGGGATATAATTTGAAGTTATCTAGGCATTTCTCCTCAAAGCAGCAATGTGCCCATTTTCTTGCCAACCTCTGGAACAAATTACTGCCAGATACTGTTGCTGCCCAGACCACAGACAGCTTTAAGAACCATCTTGACAATGAATGGTCAAAAAAAGAATGGAAGTATAACTGGGGAGCACTCGAATCAGCAACATCAAACCACTAGTCAAGTGTATGTATTCAACTATGTGTCATGTGTTATCAACTCTGGAGTTTCTACAAGGAAAAATCCTTATATTGCTCCAAGCTGCAATTTAAGGTAATAACAGAGATCTTAATAGCCAACTAGTTGGCTAATTTTAGGCAATAGGCATAGTGTATATGCAATTTATACAAGCTACATGGTGGATATTTGGCCTAGAAGCTATTTGCCCCTGTCTAGGTGGATGTTTTATTGTCTATTTAAGTAGTATCTGAGCAACTTACTTGTCCTTGCCTCTTTAACTCTCTCCGCGGCTTTTTTTTCTGCAGCTAAGAGCTGTTGGATACCATGAGTTTGACTAGCCATATGCCTTGTGAAGGTTGAAACAGGCTATGTTCAATATTCACTTTCACCAGACAAAAATCATGTGATTTATTCTTTTTCTATCCGAGTAATCTATTGAATACGGCGGCTGTAGATAGATGGCAATATTGCAGAAAAAGTGGCGAAAAATTTAAAAGCTGAGACAATGGATCGTGATTTGGTAAAAATAAATTATGAAGACAACGTAAGTATTTTTATCAAAGTTTTTGAAGCATCTGCGCTTACTGTAAAATTGAGCCAACTTTTTAATATCACTGCACTGATAGATTCTTTATGGCATGTATGGGCTTGTGTAGTCCTTTTGGCTGCTTCTTAGGCTGGGCTAGCCCTCGGTTACTTCAGTAGCCTAGCTTTTTAAAATATAATACATTATTGTAGACTTAATATGCATCAAGTATCAACGAGTAGTTGTTTTTTCATTGTTTTCATCTGGTATTCAATCATCTCCTTAAAAAAGATCTATCCTTGAAGTATAAAATAAGATTAAACATAGTGCTGTCTTACTTGAAGTCATAAGAAGTAGCCTATTCCATTTACTTTTACTTTTTATGCTGGCAACTTTTGTCAACATGGAGTTGCTGGCTTAAAAGTAATAATTTTGTAAAAATCCAGAAAAAGTGTTATTTAGGCCTACTTTGTTACTCTTGGATCTCTTCTGTTATACTGATCTTTTCTATTTACATGTGGATGATGTTGTTTCAATTTACAGTTAGTTTTGCTACCTTTTTCTATCTTGAAAATGGTTAGGCTAGAGAAATGAAACTTTCAGTAATGAATTGAGGGCCAAAAAGATACCCTGAGAAGACATTGTCAAGCTTCCATTTTAAGGCTCTTCTGATTTTTAAGTCTGGGAAATTTGTCTACTTAACAAGTCTGTACCTATTGAAATTTTACCAAAACAGCATTTACCTTAATTTTCTGTTATCAATTTCTTTTTCTCTGGTTCTTGTTCTGACAGATGCAATTCCTATAATTTAAATAGAATTTTAAGCCATATCAATGTTTTTTTCTAAATTTATTAAATATAGCCTATTTAAAGATCTTTGAAACCTCATAAATTGAAATTGAGCAAATTTATGAAGCTGAATTGTACTTAATATAAGCAGAGGATCTGTTTTGCAAAATTTCATCTCTATTGCATAACTATTTTTAAAGATTATCAGAAATGCCTTGCCATTTAGAGGGGAAAGAGTAGAGGTAGGCACTTCTAAATACCTTCCCATGGCATACTTAATCTCTAGATGCTTCCCTGAAAGTTTCATTTTCCTAAACTAACCCATTTCCAAGATAGCATAAAGTAGCTAAACTAGAATTTTACCTAATTTACAAGTATTAAGGAGAAATCAGGGATGGTTTGAATCACCCAGGTCAAGGGGGAGAGGGCAAGAGCTTCTAATTTAAATGAATCACATTATGTCACACTATACAACTCATTAAATTTATTATATACATTGATCCTTTATCACTTATGCTTATCAAAGGAGACAAACAAGAAGCTAAAATAGAATGCCTCATGTTTAATTACATCAACTATGAATTGCTATATTTGTATGGCTATATTAAAAGACCTCTTCTTGAAAAAAAAACATCAGAGGCATCAATAAGGTCTTTCTCATTCACCAACAATGTCAACAATGGCAGTTCTCAAAAATTCTTGACAAACTTGAGCTTGCTAAATGTCCTTTCTGCAACAGCAACTGTAACTGATGCTGCCACAGCTAATTTGCAAAGACAATCAGCTTGCCTAGGCTTATGTGGAATGCAATTTCCTTTAAAAGCTTTGGAGGCTACAGCTCCAAAGCTTGTAAAGGATGACATAATGCTTTGTAGATAAAGAGAAGGATACAAGGATGTTGAAAAGCTTGACTATCAAAAGAGATTAATTGCAACTATGTTCTATGACAGTGTTTAGTCTTTGGGCCTAGCAGGGATTATATTGCTGCAGATTGCCATCCACCCAAGCTGAAGCAGAAAGCACCACCTTTCTTGATATTGTATTCTAAGAACTGGTACTACTCATACCATCCTGGATGAAGATACCATGATTTCATTTTTTGTGTATTGAAGGATCCACTGGGATACACTCAGCTTTGGTTGATTAGTACCACTTGAAATGTGGTACTTCCTTTGGTTTTCACTAAGGGGTGGCTTACTTATTCCTGGACTGTTGTGAGCTATACTTTCAAAATTGTCATTGCAACTTTCAACAACAACTTCATTAGTTGTTGAAATATTAAGCAATTCTTCAGTGCAATTGACTGTTAGCTCTACATAAGTTCAAACATAGAAGATGATATACCTTAAATTACCTTAAATCACAGCTTGGAGCAATATAAGGATTATCCATCCTTGTGATGCTCCATGAGAAAAAAGAATTCGTTTGGTGTAGATTGTGGCTGTTAGATTAGACTCTTGTGGAGGACTCTGCAGCTTCCCAATTGTAAAGGAACTCCTGGCAGAGCCATTCCCTATCAAGGAGGGACTTGAACATGTCAGTTGAAGTAGCAGAAACTGTTTCTTCAGAGAGCTGGTTCCACATATTGATGATTCTTTGGCTGAAGAAGTGGCTTCTATGTATACTCATGGAACGCTGCATGGAGAGCTTCAAAGAATGTCCTCTAGTACCTGAATGCAAGGGCTGTGCAAAGAGACCAGGAAGGGTATTTTTAGAGAGGATTTTTTTGGTTAAAATAATGTCACCCCTTTTCCGTCAGTATGTCAGCGTTGGCAGCTTCAAACAATGTAGTCTTTCTTCATATGGAAATTTATTCATGTTGGTAACCATCTTAGTGGCACGACGCTGGACATCCTCAAGCAACTTCCTATCTTTTTTGAAGAAAGGGGCTGCCAATGACATTCCAACCTCCAGGCATGGACATACAAGTGCCTTATATAACTTCATAAGAACTCTAGGGTGTCGGCTGGAGATGGTTCTTTTTATGATACCAAGGGTTTTATTTGCAGAAGATGAAACAGACTTAGCATGGCTGCTAAACTTTAATTGGTGATCTTCAATAACCCCAAGATCTCTTTCATCAGAAACAGCAGAAAGGAAGTTGTCTTGAAGGAAATACTTATGATGCTTGTTATTTTTGCCAAAATGGATTACATGGCATTTGTCAACATTGAAAGTCAGAAGCCACATGTTAGCCCATCTTTCTAGACTATCAAGATCTGTTTGAATTGATTGCTGGTCAGAGGGAGTAGCTGCTTTTCCAACTAGTTTTGAGCCATCAGCATAAAAGGTAATGAGATTTGAAAGAAGGGTGGGTAGTTCGTTGACATAGAAGTTGAAAAGTGTTGGTCCAAGAATAGTGCCCTGGGGCACGCCACTTAATACAGTTGTGGGAAAAGAGAAATGAGGAGTTCCTTGCAAATCAAAAACTTTGACACTCTGTGATCTCTCAGAAAGGAAGCCCATAATCCACTGTTCAACACCATCGTTGACACCTGCAGCCCTCAATTTTATTATGAGGAATTCATGACAAACTTTGTCAAATGCTTTGGACAGATCAAGAAGAATCATGTCGACAGGAAACCCTCATCAAGCAGTGTAGTCACTAATTCATATGTTTGGATAAGGCTAGTGTCCACAGATATACCAGATCTGAATCCATGTTGTGATGTGGAAAGGATATTATTGACCTCAAGATGTTCAATAAGAGCTTTATTAACAAATCTCTCAAGCACCTTAACAACTGCAGAGGTGATGCTTATAGGACGGTAATTTTCGTCCCTTTTTATGGATCGGGGTTATATAAGATGTTTTCCAATCATGCGGCAGTTCCCCATTTTGAAGAGATAACCGGAACAGCATGCACAGGGGGTAGCTGAGAGCTTTTTGACACTCCCTAAGAAGACGTGGATGAACACCGTCTGGTCCCTTTGACTTATTTACATCAAGCTTCTCAAGGCTATTGAAAACCATTACTTCACTTACTGACAGATCAGGCATAGGGAAAAGCACTTCATACAATGGAGGATCTGGTGAGGAGGTGCCTGAATTTTGGGTAAAGGCAGAAGCAAATTGTGCATTTAGAATGTCAGCCTTATCTATTGGAGATGAGTGTAGTACACTGTGGTCAACAAGGTCAGGAATAGTATGATGATTTGGGTTTTTAGAAGAGACATGTCTCCAAAAAGATTTTGGGTTTAACTTGATCTCAGAAGCTAATTTTTCCTCGTAGGCAGATTTCAGTTTTTTTACAGAATCTGTTACACGATTCCGTACTGCCTTATAAAATGACAGGGTCTCCTGGTTCCTCTTCTTCATATACTGTTTCCAAGCTCTAGATTTCTGGTTAATCAGCTTCTTAACTTCCTTAGTGAGAAAGGGAAGTGTTTTGGGCTGTTTCCTAAAAATAACCATGGAATGTTTCTTTTCAAGAGCAAGAAGAGTTTTTTTGAAATTTAACCACGACTCATTGATGTCACTGGTGATAAGCATTGACCAGCTTGCAGATGAAAGTTCCTGCTGTATTGCCTCATAGTCGGTGAAAGTCTGAGGAATAGATTTAGGTTGAGGACGACTATTTAGGGACAATACAGACAGAATAACTAGGTGGTCACTACTAGCAATTGGCGGTAAATAATCATTACGAATGAGGGAATCAGTATCACGCAAAATGACGAGGTCCAACAGCGAGGGATTCTGATCAGGTCTATAGCGTGTAGGCTTATCAATAGTCTGATGAAGAAAATTATTTGATAGGCAAGATAAAAAAGGCGAGTCTCTACTATTAGATGAAATATGTCCAGTTCCTTCAACCAACTCAATTGCAGGAAAATTAGAGTCTCTGGTGATTATTAACTCAAATGAGCTAGGAAGGCATATTGAAGATGTCATTTCATCAATGATAGTTTTGAGGGCCAATTCACCATCTTCAAGGGAAGGAGCACTTGGACTTCAATAAACGCACCCAAGATGCAAATTTTTATTAGCAATGGAGATATCAAGCCATACACTTTCTATCAAAGATATATCAAGCATAGTAGGATTTACAACACTAACCTGGATACTATCTCTTACATAAACACCAACTCCTCTTTGACAATTTGAGTGCTCCAAGTTGCTAAATAGTTGATATCCCGAGATCTGTAGGGATGTTTCAGTAACCGCCAAAAAACTATGTTTCGGTAACAATTCAACAAAACTCGCAATATCTGCTGCTTCTTCCCGAAGAAGCACTCCGGATTCTAGAAGCTTATTTGTCAGACAGTCAACATTGCTTGAAAGAACACGGAAAGTATTTCCAGAAAGGGGCTTCTGACTCGGGAAATTTGGCTGTTGAGACTCTGAGGTAACATCAGATATAGTACTTGAAAAACTTGAATCTGCTGAATTCTGACATGACACAAGCAAATTATTAGATATAACATTTGAATTAACATTAGCAGAAATAGCACTTAAATCGACATGGGAAACATTTGGAGAAGGATTGGATGAAGCTTCACAAGAAATATCAACTGACGATTTATCAAAACGAAGCACTGGGGAAACAAAACTATTTACATGAAGATGCGATGATATAACTAGGTTTCCATTGTGGATTGCTTTAGAGGGGGCCGGGGTGGCGCTTCCCAACTGCGATGAGTAGCCTCGTTTTTTGGAACGATTTGGCCCTTGAAGATCATGAGGTTGGGCTCACCTGAGCTTATTCTTCTTTTCAATTCCTCAACTAAAGCCTTTCTCCTGTTTCTCTCTGTCTTGGATGCATCACCACGAAATTGTATATCCTGGTGTAGCTCGCGGGAGCAGTTGATGATTGACCTTTTGGTGTCCAGGCTTGGGACAGTAAAAAGGACAGGAGGAGGGCGTGCAGATGGCAGACAGTTAGTAGGGATCGGAAGTCTTCTCACATTATTGATGTGAACGTCTCTGAGCTTCTACTTTTGATCAATATAAGACTTGATGAATAGTTGGTCATTGGGTTGCAGAGGGATCCCAAACGCAACAATGTTAAGGGCTCTACGTTGTCTGTCCCTTTCTTCAGAAAAGTGGCGCTGGATCTCACTATCAAGATGCTGGGTAAGATTGGCTTTGATGCTTGTTGTCTCTTGAAAAACTACCGTCTGGACTTCGGAACGCATTTCAGAGAGCGAGCATTTTTCGGACACCCGGGTTTCCTGTGCTGACACTTGTGATTTTATCTCACTGACAGTTTGTGAGATTTCAGCTTTTAGTGATGTTTCCAAGTCTTTTAAAGATGCTTGGACAATTTCTTGAAAGGCCGCTTGAGATGGAATTTTATCAATGATCTCATTTTTCATGCTATTTATTGTAGCTTTTATGATATTCTCAACACTTGGATTTTGAGTATTAACAGATGTTGATCCGTATTTACATGCTGGGCACTTGATACAAATATCTACACGTCGGGAGATTTTCGTGGTAAGCAGATATTCAGGTTCAGGCATGTCTAGACACTCGGTACATATCCACTTGTCACACCCATCACAAAGAATGGCATAAGAATCATTTTCTAATACAATATTGCAGGCAAGACAATCGTCGGATCCTTTTTTTGGACTTATATGAGTCCTTTTTGGTCTTCTACTTGATGTGGCCTTAATTTCGCTAGGTGGCGGCATGATATGAGAAAAAAGCGCTGCCTTGTTTTTTTTTTTTTTTTTTTTTTTTTTTTTTTTTTTTTTTTTTTTTTTTTTTTTTTTTTTTTAATGCGGGAAAAAAAATAAAAGTGTATCTTAGTGTATTTCATTAAGATATCTTTTACATTCAGTGTACAATTCTCCTAGATAGTATTAACAATATTATTAAAACCAGCAAATAATAATATAATATTTTCCAGCTTAGTAACACATGTAAAAAATACTTTGTTGGGTTTTTGATCTGAAATGCCTCACCCTATATTGACCCCTTCTCATCATTTGTTTCACTTGATGGTATGAAATAAAAAAATTGCCATTAAGAGCTGGAGGCAAACATTTTTGAATATTTTCTTTTCTAATTTCTGTTCGTTAATGCTTCTCATTACTTTCATCCCATGCAAAAAATTACCTCTCAACTTGAATGAGGTATCCCAGCATCATCAAAAGCACTCCTGTCCTGGGTATACAGCCAAATCTTACTTGTTTTTTCTGAAGTGTAGTATCTGTCTCAACCTTGTATTGCAATTGATTTGTTTTTCAATGTCCCATATGTACTTGCTTTGTAAAGGTCTTGTGTGCTTCTTTTCTTTGAACTCTAATTATTTTTCCATTTTGCTTGGAAATTTCTTGCCTTCTTTTCCACTTGTAGTCAAAGTTTAACTGACACGCCATGCACATAACCTTTGTCTTTTCCTTTTTTTTCGTATTATCTAGTCAGGCTTCAGTTGAATATTCCCAAACTACTGATACATCAAACAGAAATAAATCATATGCAAACATAAACAGATTTTTAAGGGAGTTACTAAGCTACCAGTCCAGTCCTTTTAAACATACTTCAATTCAAATGATTCTGTTTAAATTCAAAATTACTAAAAATAAGAATAAAATAATAAAATAAAACAACTCTAGACTAATTACATGTAAATTTTGTTTTTGGTATCTATGACTGAAGCTAGTGCTAAAATCAACCATTTCTTTACTGAGAAGTCCGAAAAGTCTTTTCAGGAGAAGGGAAATAAAATGTGGACTGTATTTGACTGAATTGAGTGCCCAAGAACTGGATAAGGCCAAAATAAATGACTTAAGTGACTTTGCAAAAAGTAGGGCTAGATCTGAACAATCAGACAAAACAAATCAAGTGCCACCATAAGCAAGTTTTTAAACCAGCCCAGTCCCTTTAAACCCAGTTTAATTTAAACAACTTGATTTAAAAACAGAATAAAAAACAATAAAAGAAAACAATTTCATTCTATTTACATGCAAATTTGTTTTTTGGTATCTATGTCTGAAGCTGAGTTTTGTCAAAACCAGCCATTCCTTTACCCCCATGTTTGAAAATGCCAAAGTGTTTAATGAAATACAACTTAGACTGTCTCAGAATTGAGCACCCGGGACCTCAATGAGGGCCAAATAAACGACTTATATGACTTTACAAAAACCATGGGGGAGGGTGAGTCACACACCCCTCCTTTAAGCAACCCCTGGGTGAAATAAAAGATTCATGTATGGAAAATTGCCATAATTCTTTTCAATGGGCAAATTTTTTTATTAGTATATTTAAAGCCACAGAATGCATCTTAAGAATGCAAAGGAAACTGTGCAAGGTTTATTCTTAGTTCATAATTATAAAATAGATTTATTTTTATAAGAGAATGATTGAAAAATCTAGATGAAAATGGAAAAAAAAAAACAAGAACAAGTTTCTTGATACTTAGTGCATATCATAACTAATTATAGCAAGAATTTGATGATTTTTTTTGGTTAGTTTCTCTATACAACTTAAAGCTATGTGAAATCCATAGAAGGGGTCTGAGGATGAATTGTCAAAAACATAATTAAACTACAAAAATGAGCATAAAGTTTATGATCTAAAAATGTCTCTCTTTTTGTTCTAGCATATCTCATTCTGCATGTCTCATTCATCTCCCCCCGCCCCCCCCCAAAGAAACACACAAAAAAAGATGAAAAATTACTAAGAAGCTAGAGAACCCCCCCCCCCAAAAAAAAAAGTGCTATCCATGTAAAAATATGATTCTCCTTGTTATTCAAGGTGGGGGGCTGTAAGTTTCCTAATTATGGTTGTCATCAATAGTGAATTTGCTGTGACACCTTCTTTGTGGGCCTTCAGGTTCTTTTTAAAAATTCTTGCGAATTTGTTTATGAAATAGCTACTATTCCTGAATGAGCCACAAATGGTATTCTGGCTTAAAATGAAACTTGCCCCAGAAGCAACTATTGAACTTGGAAAGAATATAAAAAAGGCATCAAGTGATATATTCACTTTCTTCCTAGCTAAATTATGTGAATATGTGATAGATTTATCTGAAAATACCAGTCGAATTACATTAAATTGCAGCTAGGAGCAATCTAAGGATTACTTCTTGTAGAACTCCAGAATGACGACTTAAGTTGCTTTTGAACCTCCTTAGTAAAAAAAAGAATTGTTGGTATCAGTATAATATTCCCACTCTCCAGAAAGAAACCCATACGTTTCTGAAAACAAGCCTACTCTAAGATCCAAGATTCGTTTAATAAAAATAGTTAATGTATTGAAGTTATGGCTAGTGCTGCAACTGATTTACACTACCTTTTAGAACATAATAAACAATACGTACAATTTATCACACTAGTAAAAACAGGGACAAATGAATTACTGAAATGATTTCATCTGCAGTGCACTGGTTCAAGCTTGTTCTTGTGGTTTGTATTTCTGTTGACTACAGCAGCAGGGGATATAAGGGAACAGTGTTGATCACTGAAAAGCACAGAGTGCCCAAACTTACACATCAGATGGTATCTGGGTTCTTTAAGGGTAGGAATCAGTAGAACTGAAGGGCAGATTTATAAGTGACATTCTTAGTTCCTGGGATGATTTTTAAGGCTCTTTTTTCCACTATCAATTTCATTGGTAAGGTAATTAATGTTAGGCACTTGTGGTCCCAAAACCAGTCATTCATATTCAAGCAGAGGACATGCATAATACATGTGTGTAAGCAGCAATTGCTTTATAGAAAACTCAATTGATGCTTGGTTAAGGATCACAGTGTATAGTTGCCCTTTCATACAAGTTTTGTAATATGGTGGCTAAATGAACAATCATCATTGAATGTTACACCAATGACAACTGCAATTCACAGTGGTAGGGTACCATGGGTCAGGACAAGCACCATCTCTTTTCAGAAGATTGAATCACATCACTTTGGTCTCATTGATACCCCATTCAGATATTGATCTGAAGCCCATTTGAACTGCATGGATCTTCAAGTTTGTCTGTTGTGTCATGATTGAACTGGGGGACTATTTGAGACCTCTCAATGGGATTGTATTTTGGCTGAACAGAAAATCATCCCTAAATTCAATTTTTTTCACTGTTTTCACTTAAAATATAGTTAATGATGGCTAGAAACAGAAGGGTAGTGAGTTTAGTGCCTTTTCGAGTGCCACATGTTATTTCTACCCCCTCAGAGCCAAGATCCCCTAAGAAAAGTGCATAGATGCACTAATTATGGTGTGTCAGGAAAGCTACTATGAGTAGTAGAATTGCTTTTCTAGTGCCCATCAATTTCAGATTCTGTAAAGCTGTGGTGTGGTGTACTAGATTGAAAATCTTGCAATAATCAGCCAAAAGCAGATCAACTATGGTGCCCCCTTTGCCTTTAACATCATCACAAACCTTATATAACTTTTTTGGCTATACAATTGTTACGGAATATTATACTGTTAGTTACCATATTATAACAGAAAACCAATAACAGAAAACAAGGGGAAATTTAAAAACAATGGAATTGGGTAGTTTCTGAGAAGTATAAGTACTCAAGCTGCCTGTTCCCAGCAATTTAAGGTATATAGGCTGGCTGGTGCCAATACGGCTCTTCCTACTCGATTTCTTCTGCACTGGAGGACTCTATTGGTTAAACTGACTCAAACAATACTATTATCTGTAAGAAATAAATAATGCATTTATACAGTTATATTTCATCTCCTACATTATAATTGGCTTTAAACAGCTGATTGATATCTTTATTTGTCTTTAGCCTTTCAATTGTGAGTTTGTTATTTGTTGTGGAAAATCCACAACTAGTTCGGGAATTTCGCCTGATTCTTTGGGACATAAGCTGTTGATGAAGGTTTTATGGTCACTTACTGACACCATGTTCTTGGAGCAATTTTTAAGAACAACAGTATATGTTGTAGCTGAGGTTTTTGGGGCTGCTGCCAAAAAGAGTCATTTATGGTTGTGCTACTCTGGGTCATGTGTTCCACTAAACCATCAACTTTCCTAGCTACTGTGTTAACTTCAGAGATCAAAGTTATCATGCCCAGGTTAGCACCATCTGTAAGTGATCGCATAAAAAAGTTCAGCACTAACTTCTTGGACATTGCTTGTTTGCAAAATATATTATTCGTAAACAAAAATTCACTCCATATTCCGAGAGTAAGCCATAATCCTTCAAAAAGAATTTGACCTTGTTAAACACAGTATATTAGTTGATAAGCTTATCACTGAATTACTATTAATTCCCTCCTGGTGAAATTGGTTGCCTCCTTCTTATCAAATAGATCACAGGTAGTCAAATATAAGAATCTTTATAATTTCCTCCCTGTACACAGTGGAGTAACCTAGGGCACTCTTCTATGCCCACTCCTTTTTTCTATTATGGTTAATATCCTTTCTAAGGAATTTGGTGATGGATGGAAATTTGTGGATGACCTCATGGTTGTTGGAACCTGCTATAGAAATTTAATTAGCAACCTTATGAGCATCCTCAATGACATTGCATAATATGCCTTAGACTTAGACATGAAACTAAACCCCTCTAAATCTATGAAGATAATGCCAATATGTTTCCTTAAAACCTCACCATGTTTTCTTAACCTTATCCCCCCCCCCCGGAAATTTTTTTGTCCTACTTCAAACTACTTGGCATCGCAATTGCTCCTACTTCCCTCCTTAAGCTGCAAAATAACGTTTGTAACAAAAGATTTTTCATCCTGATATTGTTGTTTTGGCATTGTTCTTGCTCTGTTTATGATTTTTTGATTGTGTTATTTTTTGTGACTCCGAAATTCGAATTCAGACATTCAGGACTTGGGATAGAATTTTATTGAAATGAATATCTAGTCTTGTCTTTCTTCCATTTATGTGGACCATTCTGATGAACTTTGTTCTAAGGACAAAAAAGCAATGGGTGCAACAAAGGCAATGGGAGAATACGGAATCAATTGGGGTAGTAAAACTCTTCTAGACTTGATTATGCTGATGATTTAAGCATCCTAGGTGAAAGTGCTAGCAAAGTGATTGGATTTTAGAGATTTTGAGAATTCAGGATGCAAGAATAGGTTTGAAAATTAATGTAAAGAAGACTAAGTCACTAAGACTAGGTATAAATGAAGGTGAGGAGTTGATGTTTGGCAATGAGAAGATCAATCAAGTGGACAGCTCCACTAAACTAGGTAATATTATTATTAAAGATAGTGGGTACAGTGAAGATGTTAAAAGTAAAATAGCCAATTCCAGGGTGTTTTTTCGCAGTTGAAAAAAGTTTAGAAGAATAGGAAGATAATTCTGCCAACTAAGATTAGTATATTGGAAGGTACAACAATGACAGTGGTGAAGCATGGTTCTGAAGCTTTGGTGCTCTGAATTACGAAGATATTACCTACAGATCTTTTTGGGTGCCCAACTGACAGACCATACCTCAAGCAGTAAGATGTAAAAAAAATGTGGTTCAATCCTATTTTCTATACTTATAATGAGAAATTACCAGAAATCAGCATCAATAAATAAATGAAACCTAAAACGAACAGAAATTACAATAAATATCCACTGTCAAACTCAAAACGAACAGAAATTAACACGAGTTAGGCTCACAATTCCAATGCCTTCTCAAGGAAAGAACATAATTTGCACTTTACTGAAAAAAAAAATTAATGTGTCTTGTCAGTTTAATATAAATATGTAGATATCTATTCCTTAAAATCTTAATAATTTTATACATTTTAAAGTAATAAAAGTAAAAACATTTAATTTTTATTTTCAGTAAAGGGCAAATTATGTTCTTTCCTTGAGAAGGCACAGGGATGTTGTTGTTGTTTGGGGCTTGACGCGTTCGACTAATAGGTCATATGTGTTCATATCACTCAGTTGATCTGTGCCTTCTGTAATCACTAGCATCCTTCGGTGTCACTTCATTCAATATTCACTGGACCAGAACAGTATCACTTAACTTGCTAATGGAGGGGGGTTATTCGCCTGCTGCAACTGCCTGCGTTGAGAAACATGAATCAAAATACTGCAACTATGTATTGTCAAACAGCAATTAAAATACATATACAAAACAATTATAATAAGTAATACAATTTTACACATTATAACCATTCTCATACAACCAAATATAAAATTTGACCAGATAATTGTCTAGCCAAAGGAGGAGACGTGTGGTGTCCCAGAACAGAACGCATTGTGAATGCATTAAATGCCTTCGCACAGCAAATTCTTAGCACTTCCTCTCTTTTTCATATTTTCTGTAGTTAAAGATGATGTATCGTATGTCTTCATACACTCCACATGTGTTGCAGTTGAGGGATGGAGCCATTTTCTGCTGAAATACTATTGATTTTGTCTTTGCATGGCCACATCTAAAACAAAATAGGCAAGTAGAAAGGATGTGAGATGTGAGGTACATTTCTTTCGATGGCTGCTTATAATCGTAGAGATCAAGGGGTTGAGTATGGGAAGAATGGAGCCAAGCCTCTTCTTCTTCCAGAATTTTTGAACTGATTGAAGATAGAAATTCAGGACCAGTAATAGGGGTTTGAGTTATCGGCCCCAGTTAGAGGCTTGTTTTACAGCCTGATCTGCTAATTCGTTTCCTGTTATACCACAGTGTGCTGGGACCCATATAAATAGAACAGCTATACCCTTTTTTGCAAGCTGTGTAACCAAATTTTCAATCTCAATGGCAACATTGTCATTGTCACAGGGATTGTGAGCCCTATTAAGGTTAATTTGTGCTCGTTTTTAGTTTGACTCGGTTATTTATGAAGTAGAGTGGGGCCCTGCCCAGAGGCAATGCAGATGAGGCTGGTTTTCAATCATTCTAAAACCGGTTCCTTATGAGCCTCCAGTCCTGGTCACAGTTGCGTTGCAGAATGTTGTCCCATACATTTTCGGAAGATACCGCGTTGGTATTATCCAATTATTTTGACTCTCAACATGTCAGACCAGGAATTAAAAGTGAAATTTGTAGGAGAAGCATGAAGAGCTGTCCAACTATCAACTTTCTCTAAAAATTATATAAAATGCAACAATCTGTAAAATGCGATAAAATTTCTATATGTTTGAGACTGTTCTTTTGCTGTTAATAACAGACGAAACTTTGCATTCTTTACCAAGTAGGGATGGACCTAATACTTCTTTTGAAGCCTACAAAGCCTTTGGTACTCATAGTAATCAATTCAGTCTTCCTCTTCGGAACTCAACATAGTTAACCACACTGCACTGCTCAATTAGATAAACAAAACTATCGTAAACCGCATAGAGAAACACAAGTTTTATTTACTCTACGATACAACATTTAAAATTAATCTTCTATTGCCAACTTCATAAGTTGGCAAATGAGTTAATATAAAATCATCACAACAACTGATCCACAACCACTCGCGTCTATGGGCGGAGACACGTTTTATTTTAGTTATAGACTGGTCGTAAACCAGTTGCAGATGAGATTAGTTTCCAACTGTTTTCTTGAAATGGTCGCCCCGTGGGCGCTGGGCCTATAAGTTCATTATTGTTTTCATTTTTTTTAAAGTCTAATATCCGTTCCTTTTAACTTTCAGTTCATTGTTCATTATAATTTCCGTTTCTTTCTCCTTTTTTTCCTTTTCTTTTTGCTTTGATCAGACATAGCTTCGTTATTTATTTTTGTTAAACAAAGACTTTTTTTATTGGATATTGTAAAGCACTGCACCGAGAACTTTTGAAGATGTCATACTACTCTTTCTGCACTAATAAAGCAGGTTTATTGGTAAATTATTCATTTTTCATGTATTTATTTTAGGACCTGTTGGAGGCTCTTGAAGAAGTCTCTAATCTCTTCAATGAAAATACTATAAATGAACGACGACACCTTCGGGGGAAATTAGAAAAGGCGTCTTTAGATGTTCAAAAACAGCTTTTGGAGTCACTAGAGAATGTTATAGATGCTGTTGATGATGTTTACATTGACGTTAAAACGCTTCATGATTCATGCGTTTCCTTAAAAGAACAACTTTATTCTGTGAAAGCTAGTTCAAAACCGTTTTTTATTCAGGCCCAGAAACTGAAAGTAGAAAGGTAACTAGCATTATTTTATATTTTATCACGTTTTTGAGTTAACACTATTATTTTCATGAATAGAGTGTGGAAAACTGACAATTAAACTAAAATCAGGAAGTTTTGTCAACAAGAGCCCGATGCTTTAAAAAAATGTAAAATATGATTTCTCGAGAAAGAAAATGATATTTTTTTTTGGGGGGGGGGAATCCGCATCTTAAAAAGCTTGTTCACCTTTCTCTTTCACAGATTTCATGTTTGTGGCTGTTGCTTTTCAAGTGTTTCCTTTTTTCACTTCAAGACAGTGTATTACCACGGCTGTACTGAATTTCTGATGGGTTCTATCTGATGACGGTCTATAATCTATCTATATACTAGCTGTTGGGGTGGCGCTTCGCGCCCCCCCCCCCCCAAGTCCCCCCGCGCGCGTAAGTCGTTACGCGCCATATTAGTTACGCGCCATTGTAGCTGTGTCCCTGTGTCCCACCTGTGAATAGAGATAGATATAAATATATATTTTTAACTACATAAAACATGCGAATATACAATATTCTTCGCTGTCCCATTGTCTGTGCACTAAGACATTGTCTAAGTATGTACACTGAGGTATTGGTCTAAGCTTTTACCCCCTCCCCCAGAAAATTTCCTGGGGGGAATTTTCTGGGGGAGGGGGTAAAAGCTTAGACCAATACCTCAGTGTACATACTTTAGTTAAGATTTTGCCGTTGTAGATATATACTATAATAAGGAATTGGGGTAAAAACAAAGCACTTAAACTTAAAACAGTTTTATTTGGAGATCTGTGTAGTTTTTTACGGGATTCAAGCAACTCAACTTTTTCACAGACTGAGAAGCATTTTCTGCCATTTTTTTCAGTTTATTGTATGTTGGAACAATCAATTTTGCAATCATAGCAAAGCACTGTAAAGAGGGAGTATGATACAGGGCAAGGTTGCCAAAGATAAGGGATATCTTTCATTCTAAAATGTCCAACAAACCAGTTAGGATCAAGACTACATTCTATGGTTTTCCATATTATGTACCTCCTTTGCTTTGTGATTATTCATGGCTCATTATAGACATTTATCTAAAATGAACAAGCCTTAAATAGTAGATATTTATTGTATTAATAAATTAAGCTACCATGTTAAATAAAGTGAAATTTGCCCTTACTAAAAACTTTCAAACAAAAAAAAAATATATTATCCAAGACTACATTCTATGGTTTTCTATATCGCGTACCTGTTTTGCTTTATGATTATTCATGACTCGTTTGAGAAATTTATCCAAAATGATCAAGCTATAAATAGTAGAAATTTATTGTATTAAGCTACCATGTTAAATAAAGTGATGTTTACCCTTACTAAAAGTTTTCAAAACCACAAAAATTAAGTTATCCTTTTGTAGAAAAAGCACTCAGCAGTACTACTGCTGCCACAAACGTTCCTATTGCAATATTCTTGCGGTTACTGTCATACGATCTTTCCACTGATTATTCTTTTAGTAGAAAGATGATCAGGCTATATCTTTGTCTCATTGGAATTTTGTAAGGATTATTGGTTTGTATTATCAGAGGTCCCAGAATGAAACTATTAGCAACTCTTCTCCTTCCCATGAAATTTTTTGACGTACATAGCTCATAGACCTGCTTTACCTCTTTCCCCCCATAGTTCAGGAACCAGGTAGGAAATAGTTCTGAATGACTTCATGTTTAATATGAAAAATACGTGTGCTTACTACTGTAATTGATTATATTAGCAAATGAAAGCCTCGTTTTGGACTACGATTGCCATCACGGGTTGGTGCCAAGCTCTGCATGGTGTGGTTTTTACATTTCTGGGTTCAACGCCAATCTGCTACGATCTGTTTAGGGCTACTGTGGTCTCTCTCATGTTCAACGCCGGTTTGTTGAATCTGGAACCCTCCAAAATACCGAGTTTAAACTCTGGTTGCCAAGATTCTTTGTGCTAGATCGAAAACTGAACTGCAAGTGTCGAATTGAACTGAAAATGTAATTTAAATTAATAAAGATAAATTTTAAAAATAACTAAAAATTAATGAAAATCTTAAGTGGCACGTGCGAGCAAGCACATTTACATTTCTTAATCCAATGTTAATTGTTGTAAGAGAGTCTATGGACAGGTCGTTTAAGTAGAATAAATAGCTCTTTTGAAATTACTAAAAATACTGTAGAGTAAACAACGAGGTATTTACAAGGGACGAACCCCCTCATATACGTTATAGTAGTTTGAGTCTAGTTCCTTTGAAACAGCCTCGACCTGAAACAGTCAGGTTTGCGAAATAAGTGAACTTTATAAATTAAGAAGCAGTGCATTTTTCTGAGCCAGAAATTGAAAGAATTATTTCTCCCGTACAACGTAGCTTTTTGCTACGTTGTACGGGAGAACGTCTAACAACGTTCTCCCATCAGATGTATTCATATTGAATCACGTGAATAGTTTTCTGTGCTCAAAAGCTACTTTCTTCGTTTCAGAACAAGAATCCATGAGAATGAATTAGAATTGGCCAATTTATTGAATAAATACCAGCTTGATGAAAAGGAATCAAACATTTTGCTTAGTAAGGATTACCCGTTTAATCAAAGCCTTACCCTTGATTTTTTCAGGTAAGTATAGGGAGATTTTACGCTGAATGTCTTGTTCCTTCCGTGTTGAATTAGTGTTATTTGGCTCCCATTACCTTCCTCTTTTTTATGGCACTTGGTATCTACCAAGTGACATATAGCGATTCCAAACTCTGTCTGTCTGTCGATCTGTCTTTCCTGGTTTTGCTACTTTAGTCACTTTCAGGTAAGCTAGGACGATGAAATTTGTCGGGCGTATCAGGAACCAGACGAAATTAAACTAGAAATTGTCGTTTCCCCGATTCAACCATCTGGGGGGGGAGTGGGGGGACGGTTAAATCGGAAAAATTTGGAAAAAATGAGGTATTTTTAACTTACAAACGGATGATCGGATCTAAATGAAATTTGATGTTTGGAAGGATATCGTGTCTCAGAGCTCTTATTTTAAGTCCCGATCGGGTCTGGTGACATAACCGGGAGTTGGAGGGGGATCTAAAATCTTGGAAAACGCTTAGAGTGGAGGGATCGGGATGAAACTTGGTCGGAAAAATAATCACAAGTCCTAGATACGTGATTGATATATCCGGAACGGATCCGCTCTCTTTGGGGAGAGTTGGGGGGGGGGGTTAATTCTTAAAAATTCGGAAAAATGAGGTATTTTTAACTCACGGAAGAGTGATCGTATCTTAATGAAATTTCATATTTAGAAGGACCTCGTAACTAAGGTCTCTTACCTTAAATCTCGACCGGATCCAGTGTCATTCGGGGGGGGGGGGGAAATCTTGAAAAACGCTTAAAGCGGAGAGATCAGGATGAAACTTGGTAGGAAGAATAAGCACAAGTCCAAGATATCTGACGGAAATATCCGGACAGGATCCACTCTCTTTGGTGGAGTTGGGGGGAGTATTTCTGAAAAATTAGAAAAAATGAGGCATTTGTAACTTACGAATGGGTGATCAGATCTTAATGGAATTTGGTCTTTAGAAGGATTTTGTGCTTTAGAACTCTCATTTTAAATCCCGACAGGATTTTGTGACATTGGGGGAGCTGGAGGGGTAAATCGGAAACCTTGGAAACCGCAAATCTTGGAAAACGCTTAGAGTGGAGAGATCGAGATGAAATTTGATGGGAAGAATAAGCACAAGTTATAGATATGTGATTGACATAATTGGAACGGATCCGCTCTCTTTAGGGGAGCTGGGGGTTGTTAATTTGGAAAAATTAGAAAAATTGAGGTATTTTAACTTAAGAATGGGTGACCGGATCTTAATGAAATCTGATATTTAGAAGGAACTCATGTTTCAGAGCTCTCATTTCAAATCCCGACCAGATCTGTTGACATTGGAGGGGGAAACCGGAAATCTTGGAAAACACTTATAAATGTCTTAAGTATGTGATTGACGTAACCGAACTGGATCCGCTCTCTTTGTGGGAGTTAGGGGGTGGGGTTCAATGCTTTGGTGAGTTTGGTGCTTCTGGACATGCTAGGACGATGAAAATTGGTAGGCGTGTCAGGGAGCTGCACAAATTGACTTCATAAAGTCGATTTCCCCGATTCGACCATCTGGGGGGCTGAAGGGAGAGGAAAAATTAAAAAAATTAGGTATTTTTAGCTTAAGAGTGGGTGATCGGATCTTAATGAATTTTGATATTTAGAAGGATCTCGTGATTCAGAGCTCTTATTTTAAATCCCGACCGGCATTAACCTTCTGATTTTCCTTTTAAAGCAATCTATTGATTCTTAGAATCTTGCCAGAGCTCATACTATGTGAGCTCTTGGCTCTTCCGACCTCGTCACAAGTGCCATATGAGCTCTTAGCTCTTGTTCTCCATATTTTCATTTATTTTTTTAGAAAATTCCTTTGCAAAGGCATGAAATGGACGGAACAATTCACTAAATGAACAAAAAAGTAAAAGGGAACATTAGCAAAATGACAATACAATACAAAAAAATGTAGTCTAATACAAGAGAAAAAAATTCACTACTTTATTGTATGCGCGAGTGCGTGTTAAAGAATTCGAGTGTTGATGAAGAGAGGCTCTGATAGGGAGAGCTGGATATGAGATATGGTGAGCTTTCTTAATAACAGAGGGGATTAAGAGATATAGCCTTTGATGAGTAATCGTCATGTCAATCAAAAAGAACATTTAATTTTTAATTGGAAAAAAGAAAAGTATTTCTGATCTTTTGGAATTGAGCTGGAGACCGAGATTACTGTATTCATCCAAACAGACGGAAAAATTCCGAAAATGCATGTCTTAGGTGGAGAGTATCATTAGTTTTCTAGACAAAATTTGATGGCAGGAAGAATAGAAGATATTGGGCATTACGCCTGTGCGTCCCAAGTATAATTCTTAAACAGGGTAAGAGAAATCATAGTGTCCTACCTGACTCCTTTACCAACTGGAACTTATATTTTGGGCGCAATAGGATGGCGAATCCTTGGGGTATATATTTTGTGATAGTCTAGAACATTGAAGGAGTGGCTCACCGTATTGTGTGAAGGAAAATGGGAGTTAAAAGTTTTCTTTTACGTCTTATCCTTTTGGGGTTAATTGAGAACCAGAAGCATTGACATCTTCTGTGCATTTGCCCCTATTGATAAAGTATTTGCTGACCCAACATCTTGCTGAGACCAACTTCTGTTGGAAGAGGTATAACATTTTTGCGCCTACTCATGAGTAATAACACATATATGTATTCCTTTAAGTATTTCAGTGGCGAAAATGATAACTGACGGAGTATGAGAGCGAAAGATCTGTTTATTAATATAAATTAACGAAAAAGCCAAATGGCCCGAAGCAGAGCTTGTTTGGGCTTTCTACCCCAGTACACATACAAATAAAAACAATACGAAAAAGAAGTGGAAAAGAAAAAAAGAAAAGAAAGGAGAAAGAAAAAAAATATTCAATTATCCGCATTTCGATCGATTCGTCATTACATTTTAAGAAAGACAAAAAGACAAAACAAAAAGAAACTAAAACCACTTGAACAGTATCGCCTAAACAAAATCAACATCTTGGCTCCATGAATAAAGAAAAATAAATGACAATCGATACGACTCAACAACTCAAAAATGAAATGTTGCCACGGGTACCAGCCTCCTGGCCGCTTAGATTTGCTTTTAGCTCCTGTGGCTTTTTTGGCTCATGTAACCCGTCCTCTTCAGCTAATTAAATAAAGAAACAAGTTTTTTTAACTGCAAGTAAGAAGCAACATTAAAACTTAAAACGAACATAAATCATTCCGTATATGAAAGTGGTTATCCCCTCCTCAGTGCATCGCTATTTACGCTTAAGTTTGACTATTTCTCACAAATCGACTTTTTAAAACAATAAAAAACTTTAGCATAAAGAGCGAGGCACTTCATAATAACCATTATTATATGTAAACAATGGTCAAAGTTTGTAGCTTGCAGCCCCTCCTCCAGGGACTGTGGGGGATTAAGTCGTCCCCAAAGAAATAGTTAATTAGTTTCCGACTACGCTAAACAGAATGGCTATCTCAAAATTTTGATCCGGTGACTTTGGGAAAAAATGAGCGTGAGAGGGGGTGAAGGTGCCCTCCGGTTTTTTGGTCACATAAAAAAGACACTAGAATTTCTAATTTCCGTTAGAAAGAGCCCTCTTGCGACATTCTAGGACCATTGGGTTGATACGATAACCCCTGAAAAAAAAAACACGCATCATCCGTGACCTGTCTTCTGGCAAAAAATGCAAAATTCCACATTTTTGCAGATAGGAGCTTGAAACTTCTACAGTAGGGTTCTCTGATACGCTAAATCTGATGGTGTGATTTTCGTTAAGATTCTTTGACTTTTAGTGGGTGTTTCCTCCTATTTTCTAAAATAAGGCATATTTTCTCAGCCTCGTAATTTTTGATGGGTATGACTAGACTTAATGAAACTTATATATTTAAAGTCAGCATTAAAATGCGATTCTTTTGATGTAACTGTTGGTATCAAAATTCCGTTTTTTAGAGTTTCGGTTACTATTGAGCCGGGTCTCTCCTTACTACAGTTCGTTACCACGAACTGTTTCATTAAACAGTACGCGTCCACGAAGAAGCAGAAAAGATATTGAGTAAACTTATTATGCATTTTCTGTATCTTGGAAAAATAAAAAACTTGTAACAAGCATGTGCTAAAAATGAAACGTAAGCACAATAACATAATTTCTTGGGATGTTTCAATAAATTAAGAAGAAGTTAAATTTAATGCCTGTTTTGTTTCTCAAAACAAAAAGTACCATTACCCAGTACCGTAGACGAAAAAACTTGCAGATGGGGCTGTATCAAAATTTGAGTCTTACAATAAGTTAGCGTTGAGCCGAAAATTCGGATTGGTAGCAGAATCTTTCGATGATTTGGATAAATATTACAAGAGAAAGGTGAATATGACGTTTTCAATAAGATTTCGCTTTTTTCGTTGGTATTCCGCAGATTCTTTACTACATTCTTTTGTCTGGTCTTGGGGGAGATCTGCTTTTCGTTTGGCCTCAGGCGGATAACTAATCCCCCCTCCTATTCCTTCATATCAAGAACCCTCCCAAGTAGACTATTTCCTACCATATCCCAGTTGAACCCCGCCGCCACTTATTTTAACCCACATGACTATCTTATCATTGTGACTCAGGTTTGAGAGTTCTTGCATGTAAAAATAATCTTGTAATAAACACTAATCCTTCTCCCTTGCCTTCAACTCGAAAACAGTTTCATCTTCCTGGTCGCTCTTTGTGTATGTCCTTGTCCTTCTCCGCACCTCCGAACACACTAGATGATTTCATCCTTAACCCTGCCTTTGACATCAAGGGGACAAACAATTTTTCCTGGAGAACGTTGATATTGAGTTCAGTGATAAGTTTCTCAACTAATATATTGTAGTTTACAAGGTCAAATGCTTTTTGAAGGTCGATTAGAATTAAGTTTAGCCAAGAATTAGGCTATTCAAGGATTTTTCCCAATAGAGTCGATAAGGAAAACAAGGTAATAGAAAGTAGAAGTGGATTCGAGATTCTCGAATTGCCTCAGGTCAATAAGAGGCGTTTTTTTTTTTTTCATTTTACCCAATCTGCAAGGTCCTCCGGATTACCCGCTCGGAAGATAAATGGTGATCTTGTTTTGTACTAAGCACAACTTTAATCCCAAAATTATTTCAGTTCCTAGTTTCTCTGAGTATGGTGAAATCCTTTGGCTAAGTATCAGGCCAAAAGTATTCCCCCGTCCCTTTAAAATTATTACTATAGCTGTCTCCTATTACTCGCCAAACCAAAGTATTGATGCAAATCGTAGATTCATCCAGGAATTGCAAACAAGTCCTAATTTTGTAACTTGTAAGTATCCAAATTCTGTACTTTTTTTTAGGTTGTCTTGCCAATGATCTTAAGATTGATTCAATTTGCTCCTCCCTTAAAGTAAAGGAAATATTTAAAATATTTCCCTAGGAAATATTTCCTAGGGAAATATCTGTCTTGATATTATTCTAACTTATATGAATAACTTCTGCAGTCCTCGTCCTCTCAGTTTGCCTCTGTTCCGTGAGAGTCCTTCTTTTATTCCCATATTCAAATAAAAGAACATAAAAAGTCCATAATAACTTGTAGACTTTTTTGGGTGGTTACGCTACAGTTGTTAAGATTGATTCAGTTTTTCCTCTCTTAAAGTAAAGCAAATTGTCAAAGCACCAATTACCTAGGGAAACACCTCTCTTGATATTATTCTGACTAATACGAATAATTTCTACAATCCCCCCTCAGTTTGCCCTCATTAGGCGAGAGCCCTCCTTTTGTCCCCTTATTTAAATTTGAAGTATTCTTTTTCATTAGCTTATGGCTCTTACCATATAAATTATGGACTTATAAAAGGACTTATTATCTGTATAACCATTGATTTACCATAATAACTTACAGAATTTGTTGTGGGTGGTGCCGCCAATGATCTTAAGATTGATTATATTTGCTCCTCTCATAAAGTAAAGCAATTAGTTAAAATGCCAACTATCTGGGGAAGCGCCTCTCTTGATATTATTTTAACTTGTATGAATATTTTCTTCAGTCCCCCACCCCTCAGTTTGCCTCCGTTTAGTGGGAGTCCTTCCTTTGTCCCCCTATTCAAACTTTAAGTATTGTTTCTCAACAACTTACGACTCTTACAATATAACTATGGACTTACCATAATAATTTATGGGCTTTTTTAGGTGTGGACGCTAATGATATTAAGATTGATTCAGTTTGATCCTCTCTTAAAGTCAAGCAAATAGTCAAAATACCAACTACCTGGGGAAACGTCTCTTTTGGTATTATTCTAACTAATATGAATAATTTTCTATAGTCCCTCCTCAGTTAGCCCCCATTGGATGGGAGTCCTCCCTTTGTCCTCCTGTTCAAACTTTAAGTACCCTTTCTCAATAAATTATGACTCTTACCGCCCTACTCACAATTCTGGCCTTCTTTCTTTTGGTATGTGGCTCAATACTGAAGTTTGTTCGATATTTAAAATTTACAAAATCTTGATGAAAAAAACTAAATGATGAATTTATAATTTATTCAAAAAACAAGTTTTAAAAGTGCTGCAGTAATAAACCTTTTATCAATTAACCTATAAAAACACTAATTAGAAATATATTATTTCAAACTTAAGCAATATGCTAAGTTTATTTGGTTGAAATTCTACGGAGAAGTAAAACGTATTCAACTAGTTGTCAATTAATTTCTGAAACCACACTGCCTAAGTGTAAAAAAAAAACGAGAAAATATAGCAAATAGAAACGTATACAAGGTGAATTTACAGTTAAAAAAGGAGAAGACTGCGAATGTTTCTGCTGATACCTCTGCTCAGTCTTCTAGCTATCTTTTCATTGTTACTGCAGAAAGAATGTCTCTTCTTGTATTTTAAAGTTTCTCTTTTTATATTTTCTTGTGGATTTTATCCGCTTTGTGTTCTTATTTTATTAATGAGGCAGGCATAGAGGAATCTCTTGCTGAAACATTTTCATTTTTCTACTTTTTTCACTTGCTTTGAAATTACCTCGTTTTCTTCGTTATCCTAGGTTTTCTCGCTTTGTATAGTCGCCGAAATTGTTTTTCTATCTAGTTGTCCATCTCTATAGAATTCTCAAATTTACTTGGGATTAAAAATTTAAGGAAAGTTCTAAGGGTAGTGATGATTAATCTTTAGGCTCTATGATGTTTATTAATGTTGCGGACTTTTCCATAGCAACTAAACAAGAAAAAAATTGTTAGAACTGACTATTAAAAAAAAAAATGACCGAGCTTTGTCAAAAGACAGTAAATTTTTTCAAACAAAATTGGCCAAACAGTACCTTCTGATTAAAAGAGAAACCCAATGTCCTCGATAATTTTTCTTAAAAAAAAAAACTTAATGCCACTCCGAAAAAGAATTCTAATGGCATATGTGTTTACCAGTACATCAACAGGAAGTTTATATTAACTTTATACGCATTTTTACCACCCGAAAAAATTAATTTGGACGATGCGAAATCTGGGTATTGAAGTAAAATTTGTCCCTTCTCCAAACCTGGCTCTTGAATCAAAGCTCTAAGCTACAACTTGAAGTAACCTGTAAAGTCTTCTAATTAAGCAGTACTTTATCACACTCGAAGCTAATTAACAACCAGAACAAAGTGAATAGTTTTGTTCTAATTTTTTTTCAAAATTGCCATTTTTTAGGTTTGTTAAAACTTTTATTTCTAGAGCCCTTGACAAGCTTATGTCCATACAGAAGTCTTGCGAAATGCTAGCAGCCGAGGGCTACGAAAAGCTATCGAGAGAAACCTACGATAGTATGGAAACCCTTAAGGTAATTTTACTTTTACTAGGGTTTGAAGGATAGTAGTGGTAGAAACTTAAAAGTAATAACTTTTTAAATATGGCTATTTTAACTTAAATTGTGTAGAATTAAATGAATAACTCGGTAGATGTAGGTATGGGGCTCCAGACGGGCATATTTAGCATTTGACATTCTTTTGAAAGGTAATTTGTTTTTTTCAAAATGAGAAACTACGGCGGGTTCCAGTAACTTATAATTTCTAAGTATAATATGTAAAGCATTCTGTTACCCTTGCTTAGTAGCACACATTATCAAGGCTAAATTTGGCATGCTGCCGATTAATTTTTGTCTTTGATGTGAAATAAATTGTTCTGCTTCTGCTAAAAGTTTGGATAAAAATTTTGAGATGAGTATATAGCGAAAATGTTTACCCTGATACTTATAGGAATCTAACTGTTTAATTAGAAGTTTTACAAGAAAAGAATATAAAACTCCAATTTTCTGAAATTAAAACATTTTCACCAACAAATTCAACAGAGCAAAAAATTACCTGTTTTCAATGCAAGTTGGAACCCAATTTGACATGTGTCAAAATACTTGGGTATTACCCAATTTTGACTTCTACGCTTGTTTGCCTGTTATTCCACGCAAATTAACGGCCCTATGTCAATTCTAAATGCTTGTATTACTCAATGCTGGTATTACCCAATTTTGACTTCTACGCTTGCTTGCCTGTTATTCCACGCAAATTAACGGCCCTATGTCAATTTTAAATGCTTAGTTCAACCTGCCTTAGACCATAGGTAGGCGTGCCTTGTTAACCTCTCATCCCAGACAATCTAATGGTCCCTATATCAATTTTAAATTCTTGGTCAACCTGCCTGAAACTCTAGGCAGGCGTGACTCGCTAAAAGATAACAAACAAGTATTGGTCCAATGAGAGAGGCAGACTTACTCCCGCCGTTTACCCATGCCATTTGACCAAATGCTTGGAAAACTATAGGTTCTATGACTATCTTTAGCTCTATGTATATCCTATTAACAAATGAACTAACATCATTTTTATAAAGTCTTAATAAGGGGGAATTAATGCCAGAATTGTCTCTCACTCAGTTGGAGTATCTGTCTTGGCTTTTCTACAATTACCCATGACTTGATGCCCAAAAACTATTCGACTTTAATTCAATGGCTGTTCAGGTGAAGCAATTGGTTGAAATTTTGCCACGGATTAAAATTTTCAAAGGTCCCTGGCTCGTCAGACTAATAAACCTAAAGGGTAGATGCCCTAGTCATAAAAATTCGATTCTCCCTCCTAACCCCCCACAGAGAAAGTATCGGCTCCGAACTCCAACTTAACTAAGAATATAATGACCTAAATAGCCCCTGTGAACACCTAATTTTATAGGTGAGGGGAGAATGAAGATAGTGCTAATTGATACCGAATACCAGAATGTATGAAGTAGAAATAATCAGCAGAAGGACATCTACAGGCTCATTTAAAAGAAGTCCCACTGGTTTGTATGTCATAAAGATAATTGCTAGAAAAACAGCATATTGTTATTGCTGGCAAGGCAACTGATTTTTATATATTATTATTATATCCAAAAGCTACATACTATAAATTTTATGTTCAACATAAAAAAATTTACTGAAACTGTATATCTAACTATTTAAACTATATACCTAACTCACTGTAAATATAGACTGTATGCAAACAATTTACCAATAATTACTGAGATCAGGGGAAAAATCATAATTTTTTGGTTACAAAAATCTTCCTTCTTTTCTTCTAAATCGTTAAGAAGGAATCTACTGCATAATAGTTTGTTCATTTTTCTGAAATCAACATTTGTCTGAGTAATTATTGTTTTCACATATAACAATGTTGAACTCCTTTAAATGCGTTTGCAAATAATCTAATGCATCTTGATTGGTATATTTTATGAAAATAAGGTTATTACTAATTATATATATATATATATATATATATATATATATATATATATATATATATATATATATATATATATATATATATATATATATATATATATATATATATATATATATATATATATATATATATATATATATATATATATATATATATATATATATATATATATATATATATATATATATATATATATATATACAATTATATACAACAATAACATAAGCAATAATATTGTGCTTTTTAAAAAATCAAGAAGAATAAAAAAAAGGAACCAATTATTTTAATTGCATGAAAAGCGCTTGTCAGGATAGCATAGGCCTCTCTCTTTTTTGCTTAAAAACATACCGTACATCAGCAATGGCTTAGTTAAAATACTAAATAATACTATTTTTATGATATTTTTCAAAACCCATTTTAAATAATAAAACTATTGTTTTTGTTATACAGGAGCAAGCATTAGATCGTATATTCAAGTGGTGCCAGCTCCAAGTTCGAGTTGCGGATGTGAACAATATTCACCCCCTTTTACGTCGAAGCCTTAAATATTTAGAAGTGCGTCCAACGTATATTGAGTGAGTGTATTTCTTCCTCATCTCTCATCTCTTATTTATCGTTCTTCGAAACAGATCGAAAAAGATCTGATAGTCACCTATTACAGTAAATATTATATTTACTTGTAATAATAATAAAATAACATTATTTTGATAAAAGAATTTAAAAAAAATTAATATTCAATAATACTCACTGGAAGGAACCTGACGGGGAGGGGAGGTTTACTTTACGTTGGATGAAGTTTCACCGAAGGAGATTTTGGCGAGGGGTAGTTTTGCCCCCTCCATATATGAAAGATGTCCCCCTCCTTAATACCTTGCTCTTTACGCTAAAGTTTGACTGTTTGTCCCTATTTTTAAGAGCGTTTACTGAAAAATGGGGGCTTTTTAATTAGAATAGGAAGCTTTTTAAAAGTGCTGACAGCTTTAGCGTAAAGGGTTAAGCAATTAGGAGGGGTAGCCCTTCTTACTAGAAATAAATCTTTCGAAATTAATTTGCAAATTTGGTTTTAATTTTTCATGTACGGTGAGCCAAATTTTAACCTGCACTAGTTGAAAAACGTTCAGAAATTAAAAAAAAATCATTTTTTTAACTGAAAGTAAGAAGCAACATTAAAACTTAAAATGAGCAAAATTTATTCCGTATATGAAAAGGGGTTGTCTCCTACTCAACGCCTCACTTTTTACGCTAAAGTTTTTAATGTTTTAAAAAGTAGAGTTGTAATAAAAAGTTAAGCTTAGTGTAAAAAGCGAGGCGTTGAGGAGGGAACAGCACCTATCATATACAGAATAATTTCTGTTTGTTTTAAGTTTTTGTGCATGTGAAGTTCACCTATTAAAAAGAATTCTCTTTTTTTTGTCTAAAAAAAACTGCAAGGAAAAATTAAAAGCAGTTGCTAGGAAACGTTTTTTCGGGGAATATTTTAGGCCTTGGGCCCGATCCTGAAAGTTTTGTTTTATCTAAATCAGCTACTTTTCAGGTAGCAAAAAAGTCCCTCACTCTTGAATTTTTATTTCTCTTTTTCTTTAATTAGCATAATTTTATTATTTGTCAATTATATTACTGGACTAAAAGGGTGATATGAACGCTGAAGGCATACTTACTAGGTATTTCAACGTTTTTAACAAAATAGCTGTTTCAAAATTTTGCACCAGTATTATGGTTTTTACGGGGAGATTAGTAGTACAAAAGATCATAGGAAGGAGGCTGGTTGCCCTCAAGTCCCTTTCATCCGTTAAAAAAGAACACTAGAACTTTTGGGAGGGGGGATATCATTGGTCTTTTTAGTTTGATAGGTACCTCTTGGCCCAAGGATTTACGGCTGGAAGTTCGAAATTGATCAAGGGGAAAAAGCTTCAGGTCCGTTTTGGGCCCGCTCCCCTCCCCCTCCCCTACAGCAAATATTTGATCCTGTTGACCCAGGCAAAAGTCTCTGAAAGGTTTTTGCCAGTCAATCAAGTAAAGTCGAACATGTCTCCCCTTTCTGTTACAAAATATGTTTAAATAATTGTCAAGTTGCATTATTTACGGTCGTTGTCTCAGGGCCTGAGGGAGTTATCTTATCCCCGGCGGCACGTTTGTTTAGTAATTCTAATAATTTTAACTCAATAGTTTTCTCAGAATTTTGGCCGGATGTGTTTGGAGGTCATGGGGGTAGCAGAAAAAGGCTTGGTTTTCGTCCAATCACTTTTTACTGCTAAAAACAGCAGTAGAACTTTGAATTCGCAATTGAATGAGGTTTATAAGAATGATATTATGAATGAGGTTCCCTTACAAAGTTTATAAAACCACTCCTTCCATTTGAAGTTCAATCTTGAAAAAAGAAATAGTACATTGAAGGTATGTGACTCTTTAATGTGGACAACGCCGTAGTGTTGCCTCTGACATTTCCTTTACTTGACGCGCTTGCCTAGGCAACCAAAATACACGAAACTAAAAGTAATACAACTAGTCAAAGGCAAGTTGGTGGACTTTGTTGCTTTTCAGTTTATTTTTCAACTGGAAGCTATTTCATATTTTAATCTTTTCTTTTCAGAGTTGTTTTGTGACTTTTGCGTGTTAGCTCAAGCTAGTATATTAAATAAATATATCTTATTTCGGTTTTTGTTGCATGTAAAATATTTATTTTACAGACACCTGTTTGAAGAGTATTCGTCTGCTCGTCAATCCGTTGTTTTACGCCAATTTCAAGAGGCTTTAGCCAAAGCTGAAGATCTTATGGAAGATCCACCGAGATATCTTGGAGATGTTTTGGCTTGGATTCACCAAGCCTCCTTGTCAGAAGTTGATGCGTTGAATATCGTTCTGAAATTGGATGGCAATTCTGGTAAGCGTTGAATATCGTTCTGAAATTGGATGGCAATTCTGGTAAAAGTCCTATAATCCTTTGATTTTGCCGTGTAAAAACACATCTTCGCTGTCGCTCCTAAAGATCTTGTCTTATTTACGTAATTCTTCTCAACGATTTATTTTACCAAAACGATCTTCTACAGCAGCCCAGCGGTCTCCAGTATATCAATCAATTCTATTATGGAACTCCATCCCTTCGGACATCCCTCTTTTTCTTTCTGCAAAGGCATTATTTCGTCGGGTCTTTCCAATTCAATAATTTTTCTCTCTTTATTAATCCTTTCCTAATTTTTATGTCTCTTCTCTTCTTTTAAAATCATTTTCAGCTATATGTTAAATTTCCTTCTAAATCTTCTATCTGTTAAATATCCTATCTATTCAATGTCCTTGTCTTGTTCCAGTGTTTGTTTTTTTTTTTTTTTTTTTTTCTTTCTTTTTTTTGTATATATTTTATAATAGTGTTTTATTCTGGTTCTCTTTGGTCCATTACAAGCAGAGCTTCTTGGGCCTAGTAACCACTTTACTTTTGTAATAGTTTTTTCTTTTAGTATCAATAAATTGATTGAATTGAAAAATTGAATTGATTGAATTGATACTTTTACACTTTGAGATACTTGTCAAAGATTTTTACTAAGGTGTTGTCAAAGGGAGAATCGGCAATAATGTGTACATTTAAAATCTACATTGTCCTGCTGGTCCTTCATCGGAAAATAGCTTAAATAACCACTTTTTGGCAATTATTTCAAAAGTTGGTAATTATCAAGTAGCAACGACAGAAAGTGAAGCGTTTCAAAAGTGACCGGCGAAAAAAGGGAAACAATTCACAAACAACAAGAACTGTTTTGCATTTTAAAACATTAAACACAAAACTAAGGCTGTTGATCCCTCTCCACTCCACTGCAAAAAAAAATCCTTAAATCTCAGAAGGTAAACTTTGTTCAACTATTTATCAGAAACCTGGTACATCGTGCTCACAAACGTCTAAATTTGGACTGAAATTGTGTTGAACTGTAGTTTAATAATATATCTATCGAATAATATGAATATAACAAAATCATTGCTTCATCTGCTTCTCTTTTCTTGATGTGGGTGCATTAACACCACCGCGATTTTCCGCCACCGTGTGTTTTCTGCTACCCAGGAAATCTTGCATCACCAAAAGGATTAGTTGGGTCAGAGTAGGCAGGTTAGGTTAGTCTATATCAGTATCTATGTCTATTTTTTGTCTATATCTGTGTCTATATCTATGTTTTTGTCTATATCTGTGTCTCTCTGTATGTCTATGTCTATTCTGACCTACCTGTCTTAAAAGGTGGCGGAAAACATATGGTGGCGAAAAACCGCGGTGGTGTTAAAACACTGCTACGCTTTTCTTTTGTACACGTAAATTGCTTTTTGAACATCTATAGTAAATCCAATGTTTCATGGGGTGTGAGATCTTGAAGAAGAAGCAACGGAGGGATCCTGCTTGACTTCAGGACTTCCATGCCTGGCTTTCTATCTTAGGCCTCGTTATAGAAGAAATTTGTGTCTGTTCTTTTCGTGGTTCTACGAAGACCTACGATAAATCACGGTTGTATCTGGTCTGGTTTTTTGAGAGCATATGAGGCAGGCGAACCCTAAGTAAGTTTGCAAGAAAGAGTTAGAGACAGTGCTAAAGTGTTTGAAAAACAATAAGACTTAATGATAGCGTGGTAAATGAGTTTTTTAAGCTTGCTGGGTGTGAAATGACGGATAAATTACTTAAGGTTTGAAGACCATTGAATATGGTTTTTGAAACAGTGGAAATACCTATTTATTATAGTAAAATTTAGTTAAAACTTTTTTATAAGTAAGTGATAAAAGGTAGTGGGTAATTTCAGAAGAATTAGCTTGATTTCTGCAGGATTCAAATTACTTAGAATTATAATGCTTTTTAGACTAAAGATACTGTAGGGAATATTTTAAGAGAAAAACACTGCATTTGTAGGAAGGGAAGCGGAAATAGCTCTCCTACTCGATTTTGAACTTTATTCGAATATCTAACTAAAAATGCTAGTAAAATGAGCTGATTTTTAGACATCATGGTACAAAAATAAGTTCAAAATAAATTATAAGAAGACAAAATCTCTTAGACTAGGAATAAATAAGGGTGAAGGGGAGTGACGTTGGGTAACGAACAGATCTATAAAGTGTTTAGCTTCACTTACCTGGGTAGTAGTATTATTAGTGGAAATCATTGGTGAAGATATCAAAAGACGAATAGCAAAGGTACTCTACCTTTTAGAGGGAATAGTAAAAGACGTATTTTTTGCAGTGGAAAGAAGTTTGGAAGAACGGGAAGATAAGCTTGCCAACAAAGATTAGAATATTGGAAGCAACGGTAATGACTGGAGTAGGTGTAGCTCTGAAATGTGGGCGCTTTGAAAGACTGAAGGAGCGTTAAATGCTTTTCAGAGGGATGATCTAAGGATGGTTTTAGGTACTCGCTTTACTGACCGTATATCAAATAATAAGTTGTTGTACGAAATATGGGATCCGAGTTCACTCTCTTGGACTATAGCAGAACAGAGACTAAGTTGTCTAGGTCACGTTTTACGTATGAAGGACGACGAATTCCCAGAGATTGTACTTGCTATCCTTCTAGGGTTAGACAAGCAGTAAGGTCATTCCAGAATGGAATCAGAGATGTTAAAAGAAAGGATTTAAAGGAATTGGAACCTCCTTGGAGGGGCTAAAGAGTGAAGCTTCTATTAGACTGGTGAATAGAAGGAATATATGCAGATAATTTCATTTTAGATGGCTTGGGGCTGCTCTGACTTATTAGCAGTAGTAGCAGCCGGACGTAAAGTGAACGAGGAAAGGACTTTTGTGAACATAAGAGGCCTTTGTAAAGTAGAATAGCAGCACTTGTCTCGTATCGACGTTTATTATAGTTTCTTTGTTTGTAACAATAATATCTGATTTTACTGATTCGCATCTTATTTTTCGAGGTTTGGAAAAAGTTAAGGATAAGGCCATTGGACGCCTAACAGATGGCATTAGTGTACCTTTTACAACAAGAAGCTATAATATGGCCTTGAACAAACAATTAGAGTTAGAGACCATCGCTAAAGCAACCGCAGTTGCGTCTTTTTACTTGCAAACCTTCTATCAAGTAAGCTCATTAATTACTATTCCCTCTGTATCTATTCATCTCTGCCGTCTTTCTCTCTTATTTTCTGTTCCTACTTCTCTTTTATTTTTAACATATCAAGTACGTCACATCTTATTTTAATCAGGAAACTTCGCAGAATTCTAACTTATAAAACTTATAAAGATTCTGTTAAACATCAGGTTTTAGAGTTGAGAAACTTCCTGTGAAAACCCAAACTTGAAATAAATGTTATCGCTTTTTATGGCTCCTCTTCTCCAAGCTCTTCTCCTTTTTCTCTTCTACCATTCAGAGGTGATGTGGAGCATAATACTACTACCACTGAGAGGTTGCTACAGGGTTAATTTATAGAGTTATTATATTTGTGAACTAATCTTCTCCACCCCGCCCTGATCAGACATTCACTTTGACAATCTACCTAGAAATCCAAGTTTTTTTTTTTTTCAGTCTCAAAACCATTCAAAAATCAGTTTTAATAAGGAGGATGCGCCCAACTCCCCTAAACGGCTTTATAATAACACATAACCTGAGTGGGATTGAACTGCTCCAATGGTTTGTACTTATTATTTTCACTCACTGTTTCGACCAAACATAAAATTGAAATAAATGTATTAACTGTCAAAATCGTTACGCTTTGTTGAGCGAAAATTAGCTTTCATTGACATAAACCATCATTATTTAATCTTTTTAGAGCCCCCCTCCCACGTAGAATAGACAATAAATAAAATCATTTATCTCATTGTACCTTTATACTAAATAGTTTGTGCGTAATTATACATCTTATCATTAGAGCCTAATTTTCACACCAGTTACTGATTCGAACTTGCTTCTTCATTTCCTTAAGCTTTTAATATTGCAAGTCTATGTATATTTGATCGAGATATAATAGATAAGCATCTACAGGCTCTTCATACAAAACCATTTATATTTATTTTTATCAACCCTTTCAGGGTTATCAACCTAAATTCAGCAAGACCTATTTTTTGTTGGTGAGATATTATCTGCGATAGCCATGTCGGAGAAATTAGCTTGGAATGCGATTTTGAACTTTTTAAATCGTGCTCGGAAAGCTGGAAATAAGAGTGACGAGATAAGTCGTGAAGCATGCGAGTTTTTTACAAAGGACGATATAATCAAGGCTAAGGAGATACTGTGGTCTTCTGCTCACTACACCAATAGAGTGTCAATTAAAAAAAGTGCCGAAGACAACATTAACGAAATGTTAAAGGTACTTGAACTTTGTGAGCAACGTAACGTTGAGCTGCCAGTCTTTGTGATAGTTGAACCTGACGAAGTCCCTATCTGTCCTGGTGAGATAGCTGCGGTAATCACCAGAAAAGTTACAGAAGTTTGTAATAAGCTAGATGATTTCATGAATAAGGACCCTCCCGCCCCCTCGATTGTTCCTACAGTTACTGAAACAAAGCCCTCATATGCAGTGATACTCAAGAATTTGCCCCCTGACCTCACGAAGTCAGATTGAGGAAAGACTTTTTGCAAAAAAGGTGTGGCAGAGAGTGCTCTAAAATTGTCGAAGTTCAGCCCAGAAAAGATAATTGGCGATTTGCTACAGCTAGCAAGGCTGATGCAGAAACTCTTGTCGGGGTCTTTCAGAACAGTGATAAATTTCTTTCTGCAACAATTAGGAGCCCCTCTCACCTCGGTATTGCTCGATTTGTCCCCAGCAATATAAATTACGATGAACTTTGCGCACTGATTCCTAAATGTGTCAGTTCAAAACAGATTGGCAACACCCGCTCGTTTCGATTGAAATTTGAAACCAAAGTTGATCATATGAATGCCATAAAAAATCCCCCAGTCATAGATTATGAGAAGATCAAAGTGGCTGAGTATCTCTCCCTCCCGGTAAGATGTTTCAAGTGTCAAGCTTACGGGCATATATCCAGTAGCTGCAAAAATGAAGCTATTTGCGCAGTCTGCGGTGACCATGGTCATTCAAGCTCCAAAACATCTCCTTGTCAAAGGCCCAAGAAGTGTGCATTGTGCAAATCACAGGATCATTCCTGTTACAGCTTCAAATGTCCAGTCGCCCTTTAAGGACTTTTAAGTAAAGTTAAGTCAGCATAATGGCTCGAGCCTTAAGTGTCTTATCATGGAATATCAATGGCAAAGTGGTTGACAAATGCCTAGTCCTCTATGAACTTTTAAGTACAAATGAAATAATTTTTCTGCAAGAATAATTTTTGTCTGATGAAAGGAAAAATCTACTCAGCATTTCACAAAATTCTTATCTCTTATTCCACCCAGTGAAAATGAATAAGAGCCGTGGCCGACCTTCAGGTGGATTAGCTATCATTTCACAATTTCCCGTCAATCTCCTTTTGTCGAATGACCATTTCATTGCTGCCGAATTTTTGGACCTAATCTGTATAAACGTTTACCTGCCAACTAATTACTGCTCTTCGCAATCAGAGAATAAATTCATAAATGCTTGCAAAAAGCTAGCGAGTTTTGTGAAGGGAGTTTCAAAGCGTCCAAATGCTCGAGTTTTGATCGCAGGAGACTTTAATTGTGACTTAACAGACAGTTCATCGCCAAGAACCCAACTCCTTCTGAATTCCCTCCCCCCTTCCTACTCAGTTGCTGACAAAACAGAAACTTTCACGTTTATTGGTGTCCTGTCAGCGACTTCTAACCTTGATCATTTTACTGCATCTTTCCCCTGTGAAACTGTCGAGGTAATTAGTGATGGCTTTTATTCGGATCACCTTCCAATAAAGTTGAAAATAAATGCTTCATTTCATGTCCCTAAACAGCCAGATAAAAAGTGATTTTATATAAAAGACTGGAAAGAAGTTAACTGCGAGATGTTTCGTTTTGAATGTGACAGAATATTAAATACAATAAAGGTGCCCTTTCATTTGTTGTGCACGCGCTCAGGCCTTAGTGAAAAAGAAATATCCATCGGACTTACCACCTATCTAGCTGAAATTAACCATGCATTAAAGTGTGTTGAAGCTTCAGCTGTCCCGTGCCGGCGTATTAGGAAAGGCTCTCAAGTTCAGGGTTGGTCAAAAACCCTTCCCTTATTTCCGCGTGCGAGTCTTCTAAAATTTGGCTGAATATTTGGAAGGATTGCGGCTGGCCTAAGTCTGGGACTATAAGTGGTTTGCGGCTACGTTCTAAACGTTTTTTTTGCTAAAGTGTTAAGAAAACGTAAGGTTGATCTTATTGAGAAAAACGCTCATAAAATTGCAGAGAACCCTTCGAAGCTCTGGAAAAAATTTGAACGACCTTGTGAACACATTAGTGCAAATAATATTCCTGAGCCTGAGTGGATAAATTATTATAAGCATGAGTTTTCTTCTCCCGATCCTGCTCTTGAGTCAAAATTTGAAAAAGAATTAAGTGCTTGTCTGAAAAAACACGAACCTTCGACATTTATAATTAAGCCAAGTGATGTATCGTTTTATTGTAAAAAAATTAAAGAAAAGAAATTCCGCGGGAGTTGATGGAATTACTGCCAGACATTTTGATTATGCAAGTGCTCTTCTTTTTAATCATTTATCTCTACTTTTTCAAATGTCTATTGAAAACGGAGTTGTTCCTTATCAATTTACAGTTGGTCAAATAACCCCTATCCCGAAAAAAGGCAAAAAGGATTTTACTTTGTGTAATTCGTTCCGACCTATAACAGTTTCTTGTACTATTTTTAAATTGTTTGAGTCAGTTATTTTGGATGAAATTGTTTCTAAATGTTATATCCCACCCCACCAGTTTGGTTTCCAAAAAGGTATTAGCCGGGAGCGTGCCCTTTTTGCTTTAATGAATGTTCTTGCTGATGCAGAAAGAAGTAGATCCCATATTATCCTTTGTGCTTTAGATGTTGCTCGTGCTTTCGACTCTTGCATTTTTTCCCAAGTTTTATTTGAAGCGTATAAAAGAGGGGTAAATTTTTGTATAGGAAAGTGCCTTCTGTATATGTACCATCATCTTAAGGCGAAGTTAAAGGGGGGATCTTCCCTTTTTGATATTTTGAAAAGAGTCCGTCAAGGTGGCCTTACCTCACCTTCTTTATTTAATAACTCTGTTTTAAATGCCCAAAATTCTGTTAATTTTAGTTGTATTCACCGTGGATTTAACTTGTTTTTAATAACTTTTGCAGATGACGTTTTGAATCTAAGCCGTACTTTTAGTGGATGTGAAAACGCGTTTAATCAGCTTTACAATGAATATAAAAATATTGGGCTTTCTTTCAATGTTGAAAAAACTGCTGCTGTAGCTTTCAATTTTAAAGAGACAAATGGCCCTATTTTTTTTATCATTAGCTAATGTTCAAGTTCCCCTTTCTCAAAAATTAGTTTACCTTGGAATGCCTATTGGAAAAAATATGAAAGAAACTGTGAAATTATCCCTTGAAAATTTGAAGAAAAAACTGAGAATTGCTTATGCTTGTTGCGAAAATTTATAATAGCCTAGTTGTACCTCATCTCCTTTCTCTTTGTCCGGTTTGGCAGTTTTTTAGTGAACCTCAGAAACTATCTGTTCGTAGAGTATATTTTCGTTATGCTAAATTCCTTCTCAGTTACCCTCCTTGGACTAGAAATAGTTACTTAATGAACAAATTCCGCCTAGTTTCTCCTACATCTATTATTGATAAAAGGCTTCATGATTTTCGTTCTTCTATGTCGATAGTGTCTCACCCATGGTCAACATTACTCATTTAATTGTTTGTTTGTGTTGATTTGTATTTATTTGTAGCTTTTTTTTTCTCTTATTACTCCATCTTAAGGGCGTTCCGCCCTCTTTTTTGTAGATGGATTATAAATAAATAAATTGATTGATTGATTGATTATTGAGAAATATTAAGACTTAAAAACTTTAGCTAGTCCTTGATATTCAAATATAACTGCCATAGAAATAGAAAATACAGCACGTTTAGTCCTCAGATTTAGGACTAAAACTGATGAGCAAGCGTTTGATTCAGCTGATAGAAATGCTTTAGCGAAGGCCTTATCCCTTTATGGTATACCAGACAAATACATTAAAGTGATCAGTGCTATGTACGAGAATAACACTGCTGACGTTAAGCTAGGAAATGAGGTTAGTAGCTGGTTTCGTAATAAACAAGGAGTTAATCATAATTGTGTTCTACCCCCACTTATATGGATCATTTTGATGGACTTGGTATTAAGCAGCTCAAGAAAGGCAATGAGAGAACACGGAATCAAATGGAGAAGAAAAACTTGCCTGAACTTAGATTATGCTGATGGTTTATGTATCCTAAATGAAAGTGCGAGAAAAATGAATGAACTTTTAGAGATTTTGCCTGTTCAGGGTGCTAGAATAGGTTGGAAAATTATGTTAAGAAGACTAAGTCGCTAAGACTAGGAATAAGTGATGATGACAAGGTGATGTTGGGTAGCGAAAATTTCGGTCAAGTTCATAGTTTCACTTACCTTGGCAGTATTTTTAGCAAAGACAATGGGTACAGTGAAGATATTAAAAGTAGAATAGCCAATGCTCAAGATGTTTTTCCACAGTTAAAAAAGTTTGGAAGATTATGAAGATAAACTTGCGAACCAATATTAGAATATTGGAAGCTACAGTAATGACAGTGGTCAAACATAGTCCTAAAGCATGGGTGCTCCGAAAAACGGAGGAAGATTTGGTAGATGTTTTCCAGAAAAATTGTCTAGTGATTGTTGTGGGTAACCGACTGACTGGTCACACTTCAAACAGTAGACTGTACGAAAAGTGTGGTTCAATCCCGCTTTCTAGGGAGAGAAAGGTTTCAATGGTAGGGTACGTTCTGCGGATCAAGGATGACAGATTGTCCAAGATTTTCCTTTTTGGCCAACCGTCTAGGGCTAAACGGAAAGTAGTTCGTCCTCGGTTGAAGTGGGGGATGTCGTAAGGAAAGACTTAAGGGAAATGGGGACTTCCTGGAAAGGTGCAAAGAGGGAGGCTTTGAATAGGTTATGATGGAGGACGAGTGTGCGTAGCTGTGTTGGCCTTAGGCAGCTTGGTACTGAGGTGACTTGTTAGTACCGTAGTAGTAGTATCTTACTAATTTCGGCTCATATTTTTTTTTTTTTTGTCAAACAAAGTTTACCTTTATAAAGCATTTTTTTTTCATCTAGATCTTACCAAAAGCATGTTCATTTCTGGTTGCAATGGATAACTTTTGCAGTTCTTGCTTATTGCGCATTGGTGAACAGTTGAATTTATATGGATCCCAGATCAGTAGTTTTCTAAGAGTTCCACCGAGCGATTTGAGTGCTCCTCCAGAATACATGTTGTTTCTCTCTTCCTTTTCTTCTGTACTGTGGTCGTTGAGTGCATCGGAACAAGTACCTGATGACGAACTTCGCAAGGTAAGTTTTAAGAAAGACTTGAAAATGTTCTAGTCTTATATGAAAAGTCATGAAAATGGAAAGCCAGATTGTCAAAGGTCGTCCTTTTCGGCCACTCATCTTTCTTACGATCGTAAGAAAGGATTTGAAGAAACTAGGAACTTCCTGGAAGGGGGTAAAAAGGGAAGCTTTATTTTATCTTATTTTGATCGTATGCCAATGCTGGAAATAATGTAAAATAATAATACTACGAAAATAGAAAGCCTGGAAGCGAATCTAGGAGATAGAAAAGGCAAGAAAAAATCAGGAATGCCAATATTGTTTCCAAATTGAATTGACGGATTTGCAATTGGTAAATTGGCATTATTCCTATTCACTATTTAGTAATAAAGAAATATTGACGGATAATGAGTTATCAAAAATTCGTGAACCGTGAGATAATTGTGAATTCTGTCCCTCAAAAGATACAAGGTCTATTCTACGTTTTTTTTTTTTTTTTTTTTTTTTTTGAGTTGGTTCTTCATTCTAGGGGGTTTTGTGCAAGCTTAAGCTAGTGCGTCTATTCAAGATAATTGACGATGCACAGAACAAAAAGGAACAAATAAAAAGGAATTGACGTATACCAGTTATAACTAACGTGAATTTCATAGGATGAGCATGAATCTCCGTGTATCTAAAAAATAAAACCTAAATTAATAGAACATCTCTTTCTTTAGAGCCTGATTGACAAATATAACCCTATCAATTGATTTGAGGATTACTCTGTGAATGAAATATTATCTAAAGCGAAATTTTTGATGGTTAAGCCTTGAAATCTTCCAAGTTACTGTAGCTGTCTTTGAGTAATTACGTTCTTATAAAGTATTAGATCGGGTTTTATGATATTAAAATAAATAAACAAAATTTAAAAAAAAAATAAGATACACAAATGAAAAAGGGGGAAAAACTATATTAAAAGTTGATCAGAATCGTATTGAGGATAGAAACCTTTTGGGGAAAATAGCAACATTTACGTTTATAAAAATAAAAGTGTCATGTCACAATATAAGAATCAAAAGAAACAGACTTTTAAAGAAACGACTTTTTTTATTAGTATTTAAATATAATTATATATGTGGGATTAATTTTTCCTTACTTGCCATGAAATCTATCTTTACCGTTTTGTGTTGCTGAGTCTTAGTTTTCACTATTAGGGCGTTTTTTTATTTTATCACCAAAGAACATTTATTTTGTTGTATTTGACTTTTAGCACAAAAATAAAATAATTTGAAACAATCTAGGCATTCAGAACTGCAAGTGCAGAATTCAAGTATGAGCGGCTGTAATCTAAAGCTATAAGATAAATCAAAACTTCGTAATTGGTGCACAAGGGATCTATTGGGGGGCACATACTACGGATTAGTGATGGAAGGCTACCTCGCAGTTTACGGTGCTGGATGCCTCCTGGTCTTCACAAGTCAGGGAGACCACAAATAACTTAGGACAGGATCCTAGAGAGGGAGGTGAAGTTGGTGAGGGCTTCAATAGAAAACCCTTGGTCGACATCTCAGGACGTCCCTCATCATACCTCCCTCATCTCGATATGTTGGTACTGTGTTTTGTGCCTCTAAGCGTAGGAGGAACTAAGTAAGCGTCTGTAAAAACTCCTATAAATGTTTCCCTTGATATTTCATCTTATCAGGAAATGAAAGGGGTAAGTGTGTTCTTCTTGAATACAACATGAATCTGTTAAGATTTTACAGAGAACTTACTGGAACTTTTACAGGTCAAATTCCATGTCGAATAACTCCCTGCACAGCTAATCATTTAAAAATATAGGCTGGTAGGTATGAGCATGAAAGAGATGATGATAACAATATGCTATACATGATTTTAAGAAAAAGAAGAGAAGAGGTCTGATCAAGTTGATCGTTTCATCGAAAGGTCCTGAATCCCGTAGAATCCTAGCGTAAATTATTAGCCTGATTCCCCGCTAAGAAAAGGTGTTAAGGTTTAATGCATCGAAAAACTCAGGGAATATATGGTACAATTTTCTGACCTTTGATATTTCATGATCCTTGGACGCAAAAACTGACTACGTCTCTGAATCCTCCACTGAAACTAAAATTTTGGCACCACTTAAAAATAATTTTTTCTCTTATAGTGAATAATAGCTAACTTATAATAAGGGAAATACCCTTCAGACATTGAGTACACTTTTTTTTTTTTTTTTTTTTTTTTTTTTTTTTTTAGACAACCAAGTCCATACTAAGGATAGTGAAAATAGCTAAAACTAACAGTAGATTTTAAAGCCGGCCAAACATCTTCGGTTTCTAGTTATCCCATCTGTTTTTTTTTTCAGATTTCTTATTCAGCAATAGAGCCGATTCTGTCGATAGTAAGTGAGCCTTTTGAAGCTTTAAGCCGAATGGACGACGCCATTTATTCTATAAATCTGTTAGAGCCCCTACTCAAGAAAACAGTATTGTATGGATCCCTTGAAGAAAAGACGAGATCCCTTGAGGTATGTATGAAAGATTAAATTTAACGAGAACCAACATCCTATAACTTGGACTTCATAATAAAACACTGAGTAATAAATTGTTGCTAGTTTTCTGGCAAAAATGATTTTTTTCAAAAAAAAGGATAAGCTAGACAAGAGAAGCTTACACGGGGTGGGATATTGTAGGCCAGCCTCCCTCCCCCTCTGAAATCCTAAACTTTCTTGAATTTCTTAGCATTTGTAATTCAAATTTGTATATAAACTTTGTTTTTATTTTTGTCCCCCCCCCCTTCCCTTGATTTTTTTTATTGCTCTCTATGACAAAAAAAAACTTGTGCACGTGCCTGCTAGGCAACACCAGATTGAATGTTTGCTTTAATGTAACAGAAACAGAGTGATTTTGTTTTATAAACGAAATAGGAAGGAAAATTGGCTATTGGGGCCCGAAAATTGAGATTTTCATTGATCATACGGTGATAGTAATCTGCAATCCTTGAAAAAAATTTAATTTTTCAGCAGGAAAGGTCGATTTTTTATATACCAGATCATTGGAAAAGTATACAAAGCAAAAGTAGGCGATAAATGGATTAAAACTGTTAATGCCGTAACACTTGGCGTTTTTCCGATCGGATTTCTTGCCGCTGCCACTCTAAAATAATGTGAAATTTACACACTGGGCTGATTGATGACGCAACACAGAACCGGTCGACATGTTCTGTATCTGAAACAATTGATGTCTAATAATCCTTAGCTACGGGTGAGCTTAGAAACCTCCTCTTTTGAGCTTAGATAAATGCCCAATAATCAGCCTGGCCTTAGACATTATCTCTGTGTATTTTTTTGTTGCATTTATTCATTCATGACTAGACCCGTTTCTCGGCGGGTTTTTTTGTTGTTTTTATGTGTTTTTGGGTTATGGTCTTATGGGTTAAACGAACCCTGGCCCGCACATCTCCAGTTGAAGATGAATCTGTTGGTTAAACTTTTTTTTTGTCCGGTCTTTTATTATTTTGTTTAGAACAAGAAAATAATTTTGTGTCCTCTAGTAGCGTAATGGGACTGATTTTTGCTTGGTAACACGAGGTCGGGAGTTTGCAAGGAAATTTTGCGGAATAGTCCCCATAAAGATCTAAAGGAGAAAATAATTTTTCTCTTTGACCGTAACTTATTTCTAGGCCCAGATCACGCGTCATATTGCAACTGTAAGTGCTGTCTACACAACTGAGCTTTTACAAGTTTTTGGGCTTGCTGGCTTCTTGCCTGCCCTCTCTAGCCCTGATTCGAACGAAAAAAGGTTTGACAAGTCATCGCTGACGCAGCTATCTGTAAGTATAAGTCACTCCTTATTTTTAATGTTTGTGGGAAAATTTCTAAGCACGACTATCTGAGTGTTGTTTCTATAAAAACTTGCCTAGGAATTGAGTATAGTCTCTTGTTATTATAAAGATTTACTGCGTAACTTCATCAAAAACTTACAAATAAAACTTTTTGCTGGACTCAGAAAAATGAAAAGTTTATTCAGTGATCATGATTTGTTCATTCAATTAAGAAAAGATTTTGATTTCACCAAAGAGTTTGCATTTTTCTTAGCTCGGTATTTCAATCTTACCAGTGGAGTAATTTCGAAAAAATCCTGAGGGGGGAGGAGGCAAAGTCGGAGCCAATTTTCTCAGATCAAGTGAATACGACGGTGAAAAATGAAAAACTTACTATATAGTACCATAAGGGCAAAGATATACTAAAGAAAATTGACCTGTTTCTCTGGATCTTAGTTAGCAAGCTTATCTAAGTTTTGGCAATATTTATTGCAGAAACTAAATTTAGCGGCAAACTGAATTCTGGAGAGGGCAGTTGCCCCCTTCCCCATAGCAAATTACGCCCCGGGATTTAACTCCCCCTCTTTGTTCTATTCACAAAAGCTCTACAGTTACATATGTTTGTCAATTCAACTATCATCAGCAGGGAGACACTTGATCAAATCCAGTCTGCTACGAACCTTGGCCATTCAGCTATCATTCTTTTCACTCCCAAGGGGCACTGACGGTTACCCCAAAGATTGGAGAGTGGGAACTACATTGAAAGTCTTCAATAGTGGAAAAGTAAAATAATGCGGCAACTTTGGAGGTATCAATTTTTCCTTTATCCCGATGGAGCTCTTCCTGTCTAAAATACTAGAATGACTTCAAACTGTTCTTGATCCCTGCTTGCATAAAGAGTAGCATGGATCTCAGTCAAAATGTTCCTCCGCAAAAGCTATCTTTATTCCAAACATCATGCTGAAGTAATCCAATGAATGGAAATAACGCTTACAGATACTCTTCGTGGACTTTGAAAATAGTTTGATTCAGTGGATTGTCAAACATTGAGTTTGGGCTTGTAGCTCTACGGGATTCTGGTGAAGCTAGTTCGTCTTATAGTTCCCATGCATGGAGAGAGGAATACTGTGTTGAAATCCCTGATTGGCACCACACGCTATTTAAATGTAATGAAGGGTGTCAGGCAAGGGTGTGTTCTGTCAGCTCTTTTCTTTTTCCAAGTCATAAATTATATGTTTAGACAGATAAAAAGACATGGAATCTGAACTGCAGCAAAGCGTCTTCAGAATATCGATTTCTTCAACGATGTTGGGCTCATAGAATCTGACAAGTAGAAGCTTTAAAAATTACTAACCGAAGTTATAAAGAAAGATTATATTAAACATTAACCCCCCCCCCCAAGACTAAAGCCGTGATAAATAGAAGTTCGCCCATAGAAATTGAACTAGGAGATGAAGACATTGAGGAGGTAATGGACTTTAATAATTGGACTTAAATAACATGACTCTAAAAGAGAACTTCTTGCCAGAACACCCTAGCCATCCGTGCATTTCAGAGGCTTCTACCAGTCCGGAAATTCGCTGTTCACTCGCAGAAGCTGAAACTCAGGGTGCTCAAGAGCAATGTTTTGTCAGTCCAGAGCTACTTATGCAATGCCTAAATTTACACTACAGAACAAGAAAGACTAAATACCCTCGCCGAATCCTAAGATTCAGCTGGAGAAATCATGTCAACAAACCCGAGACTCGTCCCCCTATAGGCTAGCCAGACGTCGCCACCGTTTATATACAACAAAGATGGTGGTTCCTTGGACATGCCCTTCGCATTCCACATCGTAGATTTCTGAAAATGCTCTTCTACTGGCAACCGGAAGGCACTGATTACCGAGGAAGACCAAAGACTATGTTTCGTAGGACGTATGACAGTGACAGGAGAGCCCTTCAAACGAGTCAAATCCTAGATTAGGAGGAGATTTGCGAACCGGCCCACTTCAGGGAAGGTTTAAGGCTGCTTTATTGACGCCCTGTGTATCTCTGGAGGAACTGAGGTAAGGCCTAAAGCAAGGGGCGACCCGGGTCAATAGTAATCGAAATTCTAAAAAACGGAATTTTGATACCAATTGATATATCAAAAGAATTGGACAACTCTTCATTTCTGTGCTTGTTTTATGATTCTTTTAGTGGCTCTTTTCCAAAATATCTGGTAGCAAAAGATTCAACATTTGGTATTTAAAAAAGAGAGAAAAGGGTTAAATGAATGTTTCTTCGAGCTTAGATGGTCAACTCTCGAATAATTCTGGTTCCTAAAATCAGGATTTTACCTTTAAGGAAAATGCAAAATAAATCTAACTATTAAATTTTTTTAGTTTTAAGAAGACTCAAAGCTGAATCCTGTAACTTGTTAGTTGAACTAAATATCATAAATTTTATTTTCAATAATCAACATATCTTCAAATGAAATTACTGAAAACGCTAAAATTCCAATGTGCAGGTTTTCTCTTACGGTTTAGGCACCTCATTCAATTTTCTACGTTTGTAAAGTCCAGTAAAAGTATCAGTAATGAATCTGTAACTCAAATTAGGTTCTAGACAGAGTAGTTTTACAAGGCCATCGTTCTACCCTTATAGTGAATTTAAAATGAATTTTGACACTTTTTCTGTTTGATAGCTCAAATTTACAGGAATAGAGCTTCAGGCCTAAATTAGCAACTGGGCCAGTAGGTTTGAATCCTTGCAGAATTTTTCAGGTCATGCAAAAATGGTAAGAAAAGTCTAAGACTTAAAGAAAACCCTCTGTAACCCTATCAGGTTGTAGACATATTTTGATATTTACAGTAATTACGACAACTTTCTAAAATAGTAGATTGCTGTTCTTCTATATTCTTTCCAAAGTTGCTACAATTGGTTAAATTTTTGCCCTAAAAAGGGGATTTGGGCAAATTTTAATTTTTGTTAATATGGTATGGCTAGCGCTAAGGCAGCGTGGTGTTACCAAGTTAAGTTAAAAGCACATAAAGGTAATACCATGCTGCCTTTAGCGCTAGCCAAACTGTTTACTGCAGTTTACCAAACTGTACCAGAGGTAATCAAAAGGAGGACCTTATCTTTGACCCATTTTGTTTTAAAAGTAAAGCAGCTGCCTGAGTCCTGGTTAGGACAAGAACAAGTCGATCAGTGAGGGAAGTGCTCACTAATAAGGATCTAATTATAATACTGTTAACACTTTTTAACGTGCTCCTATATTGTGTATGACGTTAGTGTAAACACCAAACTGCCTTTGGCACTAATATTTTGTATACCTATTTGGGTCGTTTTAAGCTACCGCAATTCTTTTCAATGGACAATGTTCTTTGAGTCACTCGTCGAATAAATTTTAAATACAGAGTCATAGAATTTCATTGAACATATATTAGGCTGAAGTTTTTTTTCTTCTTTTCAATCTTTTGAACTTATTATAATGTCTTTTCTTTTAAGGAGAGGCTCGTTGATGCTAGTATATTTTCTGGATCTCCTGAAATAACAAATCTGAAGTTACTGCCCCCTTCAAAAAAAGAGGTGATCAAAACATCAGTGAACGCTGTATCGTCTATTTATTTGCAATTATACGAGGCAGTCAAAAGTAGTGAAACCTTGAAGATAACGCCTGAAAAATTTAGTGAATTGTTGCTAAGCGTTATTCCTTGAACTCATCTGCCAGTGGAACAATGACGACAAGACGGGGGGGGTGATAGCCTATCTTTAATAAATGTTAACTTTTTCTTAGTTTATTAACTCTTTACTTCTTTGAATGGATACAAAGGGAAGATGGTTGAATATAAACGAACAATTTTATTACCGGAAGTGATGCACTATCAAGGTTCCTTTTTACTTAGTAGTTGTCAGGATTGAGGCAAATGTAATATCTTTGAAAAATCTTGTAAATCCCACTTCATCATATATTGTCACCGCTGATTTGAAGTAAAGTTTGACCGTTACTTTGAACACCATCTCGTTCCGGAAGTGCTACCCTCTATGCTTTTTTTCCAATAAGGAAATATAGATGTCATTCGGTGCTAATTCGGGACTATGGGATAAGTATGTGAAAACAGAACATTTACCCCCGATTTCTCTATGGTTCCTTATTAATGACATAGTCAAGGGTGCAAATCATACAAATATTTACAACAGCAGAGTAGCTAGGGACACTCTTTCAAAGTTGACGACAAATGACATTATAGATGATAAAAAAAAAATCTGAGAAACATGCTTTTTTAGTACGTATGTAAATAAAAGCTTATTTTGTTTTGAAAAAAAGCTTGCTTTGTTTTGAAAAAAAGGGGGACATTAATTTTGTGGTTTGGGATTTTACATCTGAATTGGATTTACTTTATTTCTACAATCTTTTATTATAGTGGCTTTGACTTATTGTTCAAGGTAGGTTCAACTTATTTGAACCTTATTTGTTCATTGTCAACTTGTTTGTTCAACAATACCTTTGTAGGTATTGTTCAACTTATTTGAGTTCCTTATTGTTCAAGGTAGGGGACTGAATACTTCCGTTCAAAGGTGTTTTTTAAGGTGAATAAGTCTCCCAGCCACTCTACTGCGGTACAGTTAATAAAATCCCACATAAGTTTTGCATTTCTATTCTTCTCCAATCTCTACAGTCAATTTCTTTGTTATGCTAATGACAAAGTCAATAATGGTTTAGCTATTAAGAGTTACCGCACTATAGTCGCTAGAAGACTCTCATTCAACCTTGAAAAATTTAAATTCAAGCCACAATGCGGTAAGAAAATGTAAATCCTGTTGAGATACAAAATCCCAAACTACAAAAGGCAAATCGACAATTTTTCTTTCTTTTTTATGGTACTTGGTATTAACCAAGTGACATATAGCAATCGCAAATTCTGTCGGTCCCGGTTTTGCTACTTTAGGCACTTCCAGGTAAGCTAGGACGATGAAATTTGGCAAGCGTATCAGGGACCAGACCAGATTAAATTAGAAATAGTCTTTTTCCTGATTTGACCATCTGGGGAGGAAGTGGGGGGCCCGTTAATTCGGAAAAATTAGAAAAAATGAGGTATTTTTAACTTACGAACGGGTAATCGGAGCTCAATGAAATTTGATATTTAGAAGGATATCGTGTCTCAGAGCTCTTATTTTAAATCCCGACCAGATCTGGTGACATCGATGGGGGGGGGGAATTGGGAGGGGGAACATAAAACTTGGAAAACACTTAAGAGAGGAGGGATCGGGATGAAACTTGGTGGGGAAAATAAGCACAAGTCCTAGATACATGATTGACATCGAACGGATCCGCTCTCTTTGTGGTAGTTGGGGGGGGGGGGTGTTAATTCTGAAAAAATTAGGTATTTTTAACTTACGAACGGGTGATCGGATCTCAATGAAATTTGATATTTAGAAGGATATCGTGTCTCAAAGCTCTTTTTTTAAGTCCCGACCGGATCTGGTGAGAATGTGGGGGGAGTTTGGGGTGAGGGAACCTAAAATCATGGAAAACGCTTAGATTGGAGGGATCGGGATGAAACTTGGTGGGAAAAATAAGCAGAAGTCTTAGATATTTGATTTACATAATTGGAACGGATCCGCTCTATTGGGGGGGGGGGAGTTAATTCTGAAAAATTAGAAAGAATTACGTATTTTTAACTTACGAAGGAGTGATAGGATCTTCATGAAACTTCATATTTAGAAGAACCTCGTGACTCAGATCTTTTATTTTAAATCTCAACCAGATCAGGCGTAATTGGGGGGGGGGAGTTGAGGGGAACCGGAAATCTTAGAAAATACTTAAAGCGGTGAGATCAGGATGAAACTGGATGGGAAGAATAAAAACCTGTCTAAGACACGTGACTGACATAATCGGACGGGATCTGCTCTCTTTGGTGGATTGGGGGGGGTAATTTTGAAAATTGAGGTATTTATAACTTACGTAAGGGTGACCAGATCTTAATGAAATTTGATATTTAGAAGGGTCTTGCGCTTTAAAGCTCTAATTTTAAATTCAGACCAGATCCTGTGACATTGGGGGGACTTGGAGGGGAAAACCGGAATTCTTGGAAAACGTGAAAATTGGGGTATTTTTATTTTACGAATAGGTGATCGGATCTTAATGAAATTTGATATTTAGAAGGAATCCATGTCTCAGAGCTCTTATTTCAAATCCCGACCAGATCTTTTGACACTGGGGGGAGTTGGAGGGGGGAATTTTGGAAAACACTTTGAGTGGAGGAATCGGGCTGAAGCTTGGTGGATAGAATAAGCAAATGTCCTTGATACGTGATTAACGGAACCGTACTGGATTCGCTCTCTTTGGGGGAAGGGGTTACGTGATTTGGCGAGTTTAGTGCTTCTGGACGTGCTAGGACGATGAAAATTGGTAGGCGTGTCAGGGAGCTGCACAAATTGACTTGATAAAGTCGTTTTCCCAGATTCGACCATTTGGGGGGCTAAAGTGAGAGGGAAAATTAGGTATTTATAACATACGAGTGGGTGATCGGATATTAATGAATTTTGATATTTAGGAGGACATCGTGACTCAGAGTTTTATTTTAAATCCTGACCGGCATTAAGCCTCTTATTTTCCTTTTAAATCAATCTATTGATTCATAGAATGTTGCTAGAGCTCATACCATATGATCTCTTGGCTCTTAGCTCTTCTTGCCTCGTCACAACTGCCACATGAGCTCTTAGCTCTTGTTAACAATAATGAAACCGCTTTCTATCCAAATTTAACTGAACTATGCAGCCCAGAAAAACAAGAAATCATCTTGCTACCAATAAAAATTGAAATTTATGATGGGCAGAAATGAAAGCGCGAATCAGTCATAACATAAAAGTTGTCTCTGAATTATTACTTTAGGTGATTTTAAAGCAAATAGCTTGATATTTATGCTTAAATAAACTAACCATTCTCTATACATTCTCCCTGCTTTTAAATAGAGCCTTTTTTCAATGGCAGTGTCAAAGTTAATCTTTTTTAGTCTAACACCTTCGTGAAAATCTACTTCGATGTCATCAATCCTAATTTTCTTTTGCTATCGGTTCTTTTTCCTTGGCCATTCGGTTCAATATTGCCTGTTGTAAGTCCTCTTATTATTTATAGTTTTGAATAACTTCTCTTACAGAGCTTTTCGTTGGCCAGAATTGTTACTCTGTGATAGAAAATGCCAGTTTATCGGACGTAATCTCTTTAGTGACTTCACAAAGGAGAAAGAACTTTTACTTTCAGTTCAAATCACCCCCTCATCATTATCCACGACCCCTGCTTCGCTACGCTCACTCCTAGGGAAAAAAGGCAAGAAAAGAAGGAGACAGGGGGGGTATTTTAACCATGGTAACATGCAATAATCCTTAGCTTTCAAAATGGAAAACTATTAGCCACTAGTTGAGGGTTTTGAACCATGGAAAATTGGTTGTCTATCTCAGAATTTGCATTCTCCGCAAATTTGGTCCTATTGGAGTATAAGTGGTTTTACGGCAGAACACGACACTTTGCTGTGGTGCGATGTACTTTTTTGCTTATAAAAGTTACGAGTTATTTTCATTTCCGTAAAAAATAAGCCTTATCCTACTATTCTACGACCACTCGGTCGATACACATTATACTTGGAGAAGAACAAAACGAAAAAAAATGAGATGCATCTGTTAAAACGCAAAACCCAGGTAAAAATGTGATTTTCCTTATTGCTCAAGGTAGGGGACTGAATACTTCCGTTCAAAAGTAGTTTTTTTTCAAGGACATTATATTTGAGGCTCTCTTTTGACATTCTCAAAATGTTCTTCTTGTAATTATAAATTATTGTTTGGTTGAATCTTAATGACAATTATTATTTCCAAGAACACGCTACATGAAACACCTTTGTCACTAGGTTGTTTCTTCTTTTCTTCGTCATTGCCTTTCTACACCAAAACCCTCTTTGTTTTATTTGGCCTATGCAATTTTGTAGAAAAAATTAGCCCGAATTTAATTCGAAAGCCCTAACCATACAATCCAACCCTGTACGTAATTGGAGGCAATTGGCCTGTGTTAAGACTCAAACTTGACCATGTTATTGGAAAACGTGTCTAAGGAAATTGGAAACGTTTCGCCTTATTTCTGGCATCGATATTTACTCTGAAGCTTAATTTTGAACAGAGGTATCATGCATCAGGAGAGCTACTTACAAAGAAACAAGCCTTATAGAGAGGCAGTCAAGGCTCAGATATCAGGATATTAAATTTCAATAAAACTACCAATCTCAAATAATCATTGTGAGAACTTGACGCAGGTCGCTTTAAAAAATAATGCTTATATTACCCTCCCCCCCACCTTTATCTGCTAGTAGCAGATTAAGGTGGTATGTGTCACCCTATTCCTCCTCCCCCCTCTCCAAAAATAAATCTCTAATTTTTTTACGATTTCTATATCTTTCGCAAGATCTCAAAGTCCTCCCCAACGATGAATCTCTTTAGATTTACATGTCTTACAGGTGTAAATACTACTGTTACTACTAACAATTTATTAAATCAGCAAGTCACCATTGAATTAAAGTTGGCATTTGAACTTATGAGACCCCATTTATACTTATGTGCCGAAATGCGAATTAAAACGTGCTCCTCTGATTGCTGGGTTTTAGGGCTAGTCTTTATAGGGTTTTTGAGTAAAGAAGGTCTTAATCTTTTTTCTTAATTATGAGTCAGCGTTCCGTTTTCATCTATAATTAAGTCATTTCCTCCTTTTTTCTTATCTCTTTTTTAATTTATTAGCGACAATAAGAAAATAGTTTATGATAACAGTGCAAAAGCGTTCACTAACGTCCACATTTCTAAACAGCAATTTAGATGAATCATAATTCAATTGAAAAAATCAATTTATTAAGGACTAGAATGCACAAACCAAAACAACATAAAAAGCTCAAAGCTGCAACCTCTTCGAAGAGCTTAACAAACGACAAGAAAAAATATCTACTAATACTGGGAATATTCTTAATAGCGTACCAAACCGCCTACTATACACACATAACTGTTTCCCACCTGTTTATAGCTTAAACAAAGCTGAAGTAATATAAATCACCCAAATGCATTCAAAAGAATCCCCCAATTGTCAAAATCTTGCCTATCGGGAGAGGGAGGTTGAAACCTCCCTCTCCCGATAGACCATGCAAGATGGTGTTTAGTCAGGCAATCAGACTCAGTACATCTTACATAGACTTTTTAACCCTTAGCAAAATAAACTTTCTGTACTACAAAAATAGTACTACAAATCCTCATTTCAAAGAATAAGAAATAGTCTATTTTTACATACTAGACGGTAAGGTGCCTGAGCTACCCATCCGGTGTATGACGTCCTAGTTAACTTAGCAGTTAGTAATAACAGGTTGTAGAGGTGCATACATAGGGTGAGAGCTTAAATGGCGTAGATGTAATTGAAGTTAATTCAGTATTTTACCATTTTCGGCCATTTCAACTCGTTTTTTGGACAAAACTGGTAAGATATTAAAAAGCAGAAACAGTGTGATGACAACCTTTAACCAAACCCTCAAACTCACTTCTTGGGTCATAGACCCCCTCGAAACCAGACTTATGTACATACCTATAATTCATAAAATTAAGATTCCATTTTAAAGAAGTCCAAGCAATAATAAGAAACATTATTTACCTACGTAGCCTAAAAGCAATAATTGATATATCTAGTGATGTTCGAGATGTGACCTTCCCCTCCACACCTCCATTTCATCTTTTGGTTAAGAATCAAAGTATCATACAGTGTTCTCTGTAAAATGAGCTGATTGACTTGTTTTTTTGTTGTAGTTTTTTTTTGCAAAAAAAAAACAACTTAAAAAGTGGAATGTAAAACTTAAAATCCAAAACGATATTTCAAATAATGTAAATGATTATTTTAGGACAAAATTTCCTTACTTCAGAAAGACAAAACTAAACCTTCAAAGAGCAAGCCTTAATTAGTTAAACAAGTCAGTAAAAAGTGAAAATTAAAACAAAAGCACGGCTAGAATTAGCATTGGACCTAAAAGCATTTTAGAATATAAATGCTGACGCGACGAAACAAAATGTATGACGAGATAACCAATCAACTTAAAAAGAGAATAATTTTGAAAATAAAAATAACTTATAAAGAATATGAAATAAACTCTTTAAAAACTTTAAAAAAAGGTGAACTTTAGAAATCCATTCAACAAAAATAACAGTCAAACTATTTAGTAGAGCTTCTTTTTTGCTGTGACCCTGCCTATCTATAATTGAAACGTGCCCCCATCCCCGCCTAAAAAGAACCTGACGAATATTAGATGAATTGGGATTTCTTTTCATATTCGACATTTTCATTCAAAAAATAGAACGACTTTTCTTTCAAGTCGGCTGAACATTAACTTGAATTGATAAACACAGTAATACATTAAAGTGCTGGAATACAAAAACTAAGGAAATACCCGAAAAAAAAAACAGGAAATTTTTACCTGCAGGTCATTTAACATCAAAGCCGAGATTGGAAATGACAATTACAAATAGCGCCAGTTAGGACGTACATATTATTTCATTTTATTGATAAAACCCGTCGAAATAAAACATAACTAATAAATTACGTACAAAATTACACAGTAATATGGAACAAATCCATAAATAATGATGTCAGGGTTGCACCCCTTCATCCAAAGTTACACACCCTGGGTTCTTACAATCCTTTCTCAAAATTGACAAGTAAAAACGCTTAAAAGTGAAACATTGCAGCAATTCACATAGTAATTGCGAAAGCTATGTAGCTTTTGATTCACTTCGATCAAAATAAAATAGAAAAATAACAAACAAGAAATAAATAAATAGCTGTCTAAAAAAAAAATCTTCACTCGAATTTACTTTTCTATGGCGATTATTCAGCATTTACAAAACAAACCACACCAACTTCTAAAATACAAACCAAAATAGCCCCCTTAAGGTTTATATTCCATCTGCAAGCTGTTAATATTATTTATTCTGCAGCCCCACGCAATTAATGCGTAGATGGCAATTGAATAAGAGGCAAATCTGGCACAGGTCTTCATTAGGATTGTATAAAAATTATGTCAAATCATTTGTTAATAGATAATTCTATCTATCATCAGTCCATACGTCATTCCTAGGGAAAAACCAAATTTTTAATAACTGATATTTAACTCTATCCGTGCATCGAATTGCATTTTTTGAGCTTGCTTTGTTATTTATTAGATATAGCTAAACATATACATTAATGGAGTATTCAGATAGCTACGAAATAAGCCCCCCTTTGCAATCAGAATTTCATCCTGAAGCTAAATATGACAGTCGTTTTTATCGCTAATTCAATTTTAAGCCCTTTACGGACTATCAGAGATGGTGCCTTTTTCTCTCAATTTGGATACGACTTGTATACCTATGTTAGCGTCAATCTTGTTAAAACCAGTTTACCCATTTGAGTAAGGTTAGAAAGAATACTTTGTTAGATTAGGCTATGTTAGGTTAAAACTTAGTCTGTGACGGAAACGAATGTTATATTTGGATTCAGGATGAAGTTTTGATTGGGTAAGCTTGTTTCTTAGCTATCTGAATTCTCTGATAAGGAATTTACACAATATCCTAATTCTGAGTCGGTGAGTGGATAGTTCTTAAACTGATGAACCAAGTAATAAAAACGTCTTGTCGTGTCAGAGCAAGATATAGCTGTAGGTCTGGCAGAAGCTAGCACTACTTCAAAGGGAAGATAAACCTTAAGCTAAATGTTGTACAACTTAAGCTGCAGTTTCAGCTTAAGCTACAATTTATACCTTAGGCTACATGGACCACAGGCTACATATTATTATAAGAACTTGTAATGTCAAATGAATAACAGCAATAAATACAATACGAAGGAAGCAGACAAAAATTGTCTAAAAAACTAAAAAGTAAACTCAAGCGGTTGGTCACTCCTATTCAGGCATGTCCGCAGGGGATAAGAGGACACGGCCCTCTCTCTTCCTCCACCTAAATCCGTAAGTTCACCGCATTTTGGGCACTTCTAATTCATATTACCAAGTGATGTTTTTTTTTTTATTATTATTACCGCCCCTGCGCACGTGCCTGATCCAATTGACTAATTCATAGGCAGTTATATCTTTTATAAAAACAAATTACACATAATTTAAAGACACGCACTAAGAAAGCTACTTTAAGCTGCATATTACCGTAAAACTTCGAAAAATATCTGAAAGAAGGAGGAAAATTCCTTTTGGTAAACTAGGGTGAGGTTGGTGAATTCAGATCAATTTCTTCACTGTTTAGACGAAATAATGGTGTATTGTCAGCATCAGGCCGAGTTCCGGTAGCTTCAGTTCCAGTATACAGCCCAGAGGCACTAAAAGAAAAACTATACTACACCTTCAAATAATTACCGTAAACATAATTTGTCAAAACGGATAAGGTCTTTTATTAAAAGGGAAGGAAGTACACGGAAGAGGAAGATGTCAACCATCGGATTGGTTAGAGGACCACCCTCCAAACAAATCCCCTGACCCTTCCTCCGTTCTAAAATTTTGGTTTTACGCATCAACCAAGTCAACAAGATTCTGATGAGCGAAAATTGTTTCTTTGTCATTATTAGAGAAGCGCATCCATTTTTTAGCTTTTTAAATTCCCCCTCCAACGAGACCAAAAATGCGTAAAGTGGGCTTGCTTACAGGTAACATCACCTTTAGAGCGAAGCCTATTAGTCCATGAGCCCCGTGGGGCGAGGTCTGTATTCTATATTTACTCAACAAAGAGTGATATAAAAAAAAAAAAAACCTCAAACGGGGTTGTTAAAAAAATATAAAATACAGACCTCGCCCCGCTGTCCGCGGGGCTCATGGACTAATAGGCTTCGCTCTAAAGGTAATGTTACCTGTAAGCAAGCCTACTTTACGCATTTCTAGTCTGCCCCATGGAGGAGGAGGGTCAACCAGAAATGGACGCGCTTCTAAAATTAGCATTTCTTAGTGCTTTAATCTGGAAATAATGCTGCTTCGCAGCACAGTTTCTAGTCTAGAGCCCTTGGAACAAAACTAAACATTTACAGAAAGTTTTCCAAATGGGAGGGGGGACACACCAAGCAACGTTTTGTCACCCTAAAAGTCTTGTGGCCAAGTATTGTTGCTGAGTTTATCCGATAAAAAAAAAAAAAACTGAAAAAAAAGTTTCGACAGCAAATGTCAGTACCAGAAGAAAATTGCTCCGTGAAAGCAAAACTTAAAAATTTTCGACTGCTTTTACAGTTCCATTTTTTTTTTTTTTTTTCTAAACTGTGGAATAAGCTCATACAAACGAAGGGAAAATCCTTCTGATGATAATATGGTTAACAATTTGGACTTGGGACGGTAGAAACTTTCTTTTAGAATGGAACTGATTCTATTCGAAGTCGTGGAGCCTTGTAGAAAGATATGAAAGTTTGTTTCTATGTAATAAGCTGATCAACGCATCAACAAAATTTTCGTGAATCTAATTGATGTCTACTTTCTCGGTATAGTTGGTGCTATTTCTTGAGATGCATACCCTTAAAGAAAGTTTTGTCCCTTGCATGAAAATCTTAAATTTAAGGAGTCAAGGAGGCACACTCGTGCCTCTTTAAAGAGGCGAACCACGACAATGTTAAGCGATCTTCGGTTCCAGTGGTCGCAGAGGGATGGGGAGGGATGCATTTCGTAGCCCGAGCTCCAACTAAGAAACCTGCCAAATTTCATCCCCCTCCGACTTTTCCTTCATGGGGAAAATCTGGCCGAAAGTTTCGACCCACCAACCCCAGCCCCCCTTTAACGTTGTCCGATCGGGCTGAAATTCACAAGTTAAGGTCCCCTAGGGCCCAGGAGCTTATCTGCGAAATTTTATCTTAGCTCGATCCGATAACTCCTTCCCTGTTTTCCAGAAACCACGCATAGCCACTTAATGTTCATATTCTTTTTTTTCTGCCACGTCTACAGGTCACAGCCGACATCGAATCTGGGTGTACGAAGACTCATTCGACGCGGAATTCTCCGAGTAATTTTGCGTGAAAGTTTCGTCGGAAAATCTTAACCCCCCGATTTTCTAGCTTAGAAAAACTCCATTTCCCTATAAGAGCCCATGTTAAGTTTTTTGTTGTTAAAAGTTACGAATTTCAACATCAAGTACATCAAAATGATCAGCTCGACATGGTGAGACTGACTGAAAGCTTCAAAAAATTCCGTCTTAATCCGTAAAATTTTTATTTGAGAAAAATTACAGAAACCCTTTTTTTGTTTTTCTGCCACGCCTACAGGTCACAGCCGACATCGGATCTGGGTGTACGAAGACTCATTCGACGCGGAATTCTCCGAGTAATTTTCCTGGAAAGTTTCGTCGGAAAATATTAACCCCCCGATTTTCTAGCTTAGAAAAACCCATTTCCCCATTGAAGGTAAAATTTTCTAACAGCGGTTTGGTGAAGCGGAAGCGTGCTAGGCCCATAACCCAGAGGTCGGTGGATCGAAACCACTAGCTGCTAGCTTTTTAAAATTTGTAAAATTAGGTAATTTTGTCAGTTTGAATTTATTGATACAGAAAGGGAGAAAATAAACATGGAAACATGTGATCAGAATTACATACTGGAATGTTCACAAGAATTTATACTGAAGCGGGGGTAAGGCTTGATGGAAGCAAGTTAAAAGAACCATTTAAATTGATTTCCTAATTGAAGCCGTTGGTGAAATTTTCTAGTGTAATAACTTGTTTGATAACAAGCATAACAGCAGTTTGGCGCAGCGGAAGCGCGCTGGGCCCATAAACCGGAGGCGGGTGGGTAAAAACCACTAGCTGCTAAATTTTTAATTAAGCTGCTAAACTATTAAAATTATCAAAATTAGATAATTTTGTCAGTTTGAATTTATTGATACCGAAAGCGAGAAAATAAACATGGAAAATTATTATTAAATTACATCAACCATGGATTGTAGAAAAACGTACAGAAATAATATGAAAAAAACTTCGTTTTCTTAAAGAGTTAAAGAGGCTGCGTCCCAAAGTCGAACCTTAAAACGTACAGGAATTAGGAGAGGCAGAAGGGGGGCGAAAATTTTCGTGAATCTAATTGATGTCTACTTTCTCGGTATAGTTGGTGCTATTTCTTGAGATGCATACCCTTAAAGAAAGTTTTGTCCCTTGCATGAAAATCTTAAATTTAAGGAGTAAAATTATAAGTTGGATATTTGATTCCAGAGCCTTGCACGTGTCTTTTGAGAAAATCCCCCCATTGAAATTAAGTTATTCAGCCTTTGGCGATTCACTGACTCTGCAATCAACGCTCTGCCTTTCAATCACTTTGTTGCTAGAATTAAACACATAGCGTATAAGAACAACTCCATTGCATCTTGTACGCCATCAACATGTCATTTGATAATACTTTTAGAGTACGATTAATCTTAAAAAGAAAAAGTTTGACTAATCATTCAAGAGAGTTAGCAAAGGTTTAAAAGAGAATTAGCAGCAACCGACAGAAAGAGAAGAAGCTGCAACCGACACATCGAAGCAGTCGTCGAACGTAATTCCAAAGTCCATTGGTGCCGAGCAGGACAGTTTTTCGTCTAGTTCCTGTCAAAAGTAAGTAGTCACAGTTGACACTACTCTCCCCCTCCCCCCAAAAAGTCTAAGCATGTCTTTTGTATATTTGCTGCATATTTCTGATATCAAAAAGAACAAAAAGGAAGGAAAATACTTAGAGAGCTCCCGTTGGAGATCCTGCATCTGCGCATGACAGGCCGCATAACATTTCGCCTGAGCTGCAACCAAGTCCTGTAAGTGACGCAAGTGACTCGAATGTGCGACTAATATACCTTCCATCAACAGTTTAGTTATCTCAGCTTGTCGATCGAACGATCCTTGTGCCAAACGTACTTCCCTTTCTATCTATAATAAAGAACTGGCTAAAATACTTGGCCATACCTACGAAAGAAAATGTTAGATCGACAAGTTAATACATAGCTAAATTTAAAATAAGCTGACGAACAGGACTTTCAATCATTGGGTTTGTTATTGCCCATTGTTTTAAGTAGCTAAAACTTACGTGACGCAGAAAATAAAATAGAATGCCTGTTATGTTCTTTTTAACGGTTCATAACAATTAAATTATAGGCCAAGCCAGTTTAATCAGTTCAATTAGCCAGTTTAATTCTTTTCTTACATTATTCTTGCTGCAATTTTATTGACTATTTTACAAGGTTGAAAGATCTACTATTAATAGAACACATGAACAAGCAGATAAATACACTATAAAACGAATTAATTCTCAACAAGACTTGATCGATTTTGTCAGACTCAACTGAGCCGTTCCAATTTGCTATTTTTTTCTTCTTTTTTTTTCAGACACAAGACTTTATTCATAAATCAGAAAATGTTCTTTGTAAGCAACAAAAATACCAGCAATGAAAAAGAAGTTATATCAAGGAGTGGTTAACAGGGTAATTCTTTTCCATGCAAAACTCACAATCATGGGCGTCCATGAGGAAGGGGCATAAAGCGCCAGCCCCTTTGACTGAGTGATGCTGCCTTATATTTGTATATTTTTGTTTTGATATTTCTTTTATACAACATTGGAATTGCCGATTAGACCAGGTAAGCCGCCCCCCTAAAATTTAGCTTATGGGCACCCATGCCCGCAATAGATAAATGAGTCCAAAAGTCAGTGATTTTTTAAGGATATATGCCTCGTAATTCCATGCGACAATTAGTCACATAAAAAAATTAAGCAAATCGTGTATTTATCAAATTCAACCAGTATCAAAAACACGAGCACCAAATTATTTTAAGTCATTTGTATTTACATTTTTAGTAGCAGGTCCAACCTTTCAAAATTCCAACATGCAAACAAAATATCACTCTAAATAATTCATAACTTTGGTAACCCTTAGACAATCAAAATACAGTGTGCGCCTGTGTAGCTGACGTATCTCTGAAAGAGACAAAACCTAACGCAAGTTTTTTATTCTTTGTAGCAGAAGACAACCGAAAATTTCTCATTACACGGATTACATACTACTAGGTTTCATAAAAAGGTACCGGATTTGACAATTTGGAGAATACATTCTGCTTTTCCTCAAGCTGGAGGATAGAGTTAAGACTTTCGGGAAAAGTTTCTTTAGAGGGGGGGGAGAGACATATTTTTGTACTTGGTAAAGAGGGGATTCCCTTTGTCCATTCCCACAAAAAACCTCCCCTTTTCATTCCTGTCATGCAACAGGGTCTTTGGCTTGTGAATGAACAAGCAACGACTTGATAAGAAGATGTTACCTCTTTTAAAAGTTGTGCATTGATTGATCCTTCTTTCTGTTTCTGCAGCATGTAATAAAAAGGAAAGAAACTCGGCTATATTATTATGAGATTTAATGCACTAAAAAGTGGGAAAGTCAGAGAGAGAGGGAAAGAAGAGACAGAGAACGAGAAAGAGATAGAGGTTGAAGAAATGGAAAAGACATTAAAGTTTGAAAGAAATTGAAAGTGAAAAAGAAAAAGAATCAGAGATGGTAAAAAAAAATGAGTAAACTTTTATATGGTTGAAACATCACATTGTTACATTACACTACATCACATTATACAGGCATGATAGTCGGTATAAAATGAGATAGACTATAGTAAAAAAATCAGGACACAACAGCATATATTCACAGAACAAAAAAAAAATCAACAATATACTGCTCATCAAAATTAGACAGATTGGTTTTACAAGGAGTAGTGTGGTCATCTAGATTTCAAAATCCCTTTTTTATGCACTAAGGCACCGAATTTCATTCATTTGGCCGATATACTGAAAAAAGTGTTTATTCCTTTTGGTGGCTATGCGAAAGTTTTCACTTCCCACTCTATAATGCCCAATCTTTTTCTTTCCTTTTATAGGTTGATTAGAGCCTGGAATCTATTGCGTAGATTCCTGGTAATGCGCACTAAAAATTATTTTCCGGTCTTCATAAGAGCAAGAGTATTTTCTGTTCCACCCAAAGACTATGTGCAATAAGATGATAAAGCATAGTCAAAATAATATACGAAAAAAAAGTTTCATAAGAAAATTTAAAAAGAAGAAATAAATTATCTACTATCTTAGTACTAAATTGGTATACGATTACAAACCCGGTGTAATAGCTAATAAACTAGAAAAATAAAAGTGAAAATAATAATAAAGTCTTAAAACCTTTATTTGTATATAGTTTCAAAACTTTTATTTGTTCAATCAAAAATGAACTTTTCTTAATTTATATTAAAATTAAACATTTTAATTTAAAGAAGTAACTGGTGTCGCTGTTGCCAATGATCTGTAAATTCGACAACAACTATGAGCACGCTCAAGCACGCTTCCAGGAAATTAAGTTCAATGATGAAAATCTCCATTTGACGACAAAATTACTATTCCAATTTTTATAGTTCAAGTTTGTAAATGTGTAAAAATATTTCGATAAGCAAAATATTCCTCATTAGAGCACTAGCATTTGTTGGTACCTGTACCGCACTACATTTTATCTTTAAGTCTGTCAAAATTGCTACGACTGATTAAAAAAAACACAACTTCTGCATTTCAGGTAGCCTAAGCGGGAAGAACCTTTGCGAAACTGGCAATACTGCCTCTTTCTCACTGCTAGAAAAATCACAGAATCAATCAAGATGAAAGACGAAATAATACGCTGTCTTTACCTAATAAATCGACATGTCTTTGAGTATTTTTAGGTGAGTTCGGATTATTTTCACCATTAAAAACTCAGAAAGATTGATAATTATTTCTGTGTTAATAATAATTGGGCAGCCTGGGAATGAACTTGCATTAATTATACAAAGAATAGAAAAACTTCTCATTAACATGAAACTTCTCAATTTTCATAAAAACATATTTTACTAATATGAGCTCTATTCATAGAATATATAAATAGAAAGTAGCTAATATCCTATTTGAAACCTAAATAGAATATTAGGTATCGTTATACTGCTGTAGTAAGAGAAACAAACATATTACAATATATCCGGTTTTCTAGTCATCAGCATTTTAATGACCCTGTAAATAGCGGTCAAATGAAAACCGATTTTTTTTTTTTAAACTTTAGAATCATGACATCATAACATAAATATGTGCCACCAAGAAACAAGGTCACACGACTCCTTGTCGTTTACAATTCTAAAAAATATGGCGTATGCCTGTTAAGCAAATTATTGCAGTATAGGTGCCACAAAGTCAACAGCTATTCTGGAAATTGGTCACTTTGATGAATCGCTGTATATATTTGTTTAACAGTGCCTTTAAACGAGAAACACAGTTCCTCTTAGGAATCCAAAAAACAAATCAAGGGTTGCGCTTCTTGTCGTGGAATGGGAAAAAAAAGTTCTGTCAGATATAAATCCCTAGTAATGAACCAACAGGATTGCCAGAGAGAATACATTTAGTTGTTATTTTAGGATTGCGGATTTACCCCCACTTTATCCATATGCACACATATGGTTACAACAGACCTTTCAATGACGGATAGAGCCATAAAATGCAACAAAAAAACTATCGCAACTTTTAGCTGGAAAGATTTACTTTCGTCAAAAGTCCCAAATGTTCATTATTAATCAACTTCATTCTTGATGGTATTACAATTATGTATCCATTTGATAATAAATTTTCGGTACCCGAATTTTTTTTATACAGAAAATGACCATCTTTCTTTTGTAACTCCTCAAAATGTGTAAGCATATCCAGTTAAAAACGAAGGACTGAGACAGGACTGTTCTCAGGGCTGGTGGTACCCGTCACAAAAGTAACCCCCATTTCCAAGCACCCCCCCCCCTTTGGAAAGTCATGGATAGAGAAATCAGTTTACTCCCATAAGAATTGAGAAATCATGGCTCAAAATACAACCTTTTTATACGCCTCCTATGGATTCCTCCTCCCCCTTAGTCGAGCATGTGTACATCTACGGTCTAAGATTGATATCAATTCAAAAACACTAAAACAAAGGGCATCAGAGTCAAATTAAGAGAGTGAGGGTAGGAGCACAATTGAAATGAATTAAGTCGGTCAATTAAAGCCAAAGAATCTTACACTGTCTTGAGAAGCATTCTTTGCTTTTTTCAGTTTGTTTTTCACCGCACCTAAGTCCAACCTCTTATTTTCCAAATCTTTCTTCTCACGGACATAGGTACGAACGTCGTTTTCAAGAAAACGTCGAAGAGGGTCAATAAAATTACTAGTGGCTGACGTCGCGAATTCTTTTTCAAGTAAACCAAGCTTCTGCTGGCCTGCTCCGACTTTAATCAATGTACTTCCTAGAAAGAAGAAGAAAGTCAAAAAAATGGCGGCAGGGCCGAAACTGAGCAAAGTTAGTGTACACCCAAAGGAAAACAAAGCTTTTCCAGGCGGGGTAAAGAAGCAGAAACAAGTAATACTACTCCTTCTCTTCTAATGTTTTCTGGGGGGATTGGATCTCCCTCAGACCAGATCTTAAAGCGGAATACAAGATTCGTAGGCATGACTTGGTTGGCTAAAAAATGCCAAGAAATAAGTGCTGTGATTCAACTAGAAAAGTGACAACAAAAGAAAAGAACAAAAAAAAACACGGACAATCCGCAGCCATGGAACGGTTTATGGACACTACATATATTTTGATACTGCTTCTTCTGAGCAAAATGAAAAAATTTGTAAAATTTGCTGTTTGTGCAAGAGGACTATTCTTTGAATTTCCAGGTTTCATTTTTGTTTTTCTGTTTTGTAAGTACCAAGGTTCTGTTCCTCAATTTTTTAGTTTTATCTAAGGTCACTTTAATTTAAGTGTATTCAGGCTTGGTTTCATTTCATTAACTCTCTTCCGCGTTTTCTTTCCTTTGTTGCTAGTTATGACGATTTTTACTACTTTCAATTCTCATCTTTTTCCCTTTTTTAGTTATGGTAACAGCTTAGAGGAGATACTTTCGAGAATACCAACACTTTCCTCAAATTTTTCAGACCATGAATTACCCTTTTTCCGTTCCTTTCTTTCATAGAAAATACCCAACCCGTATGAACAAAAAAAAATGGTTTACAGGTGTCAATTAGCATTAGTAGAAACTCATGGCAGCGTTAAGCATCCTGAGGTCTATAGGCACTAGCAAATTTTACTTTCAATATTCATTTATTCACATTATTTACTATTACTTCATTTTTGTTTAGTTTTACAATTACTATTTCTATTGTTTTATTTACTTTTGAATCAACCCTCCTTAAAGTTGGTCCTTTGATGAACTACCATAAAATTTCCATTTTTGTGGCTGTTTTATTATCCTTTTTTATATATATGTTATCTTGAATGTTCGAAATTCATGAATGTCGACATTCATCGGTGAATGTCCGTAATACCCCTTTTTCTCCTTGGATTTAGTTGGCATTGCCAGTCAACTTTTTCAATTTAATACAAGGTTTGATGGTGACAAGTTAGGTTAAATTAAGTCTGGTTAGCTTGTATTTTTCACCCATTTCCGGTATTTATAACTAAATCTAACCTAACCATCATAGCTATGATGGTCTTATAAATTTTCAGTCTTATGAAGCCATAACCATCATAGCTTGCATAAGACTGAAAAAGCTGACTCGCAAAGTTAATTGAATCCAAGCAGAGAAACAAAGCCAAGAGCTCATATGGCCCTTGTGATGAGGTCGGAAGAGCCAAGAGCTTATATGGCACTTGTGACGACGTCGGAACCTAAAATTCGACTCGGTACTCCGGTTTCCAAAATTTCCGTCCTCCACCCCCAATGTCCCCGGATCCGATCCGAATTGAAAATGGAGCATCTGAGACATAACATCTTTCCAATTATCAAGTCTCATTAAGATCCTATCGCCCATTCGTGAGATAAACATGCCTCATTTTTCACTATTTCCCAACCCCCACCCCACCCACCAAACCCCCCAGATGTTCAAATCAGAAAAACATCTGTTATCAAGTCATTTTGTGAAGGTCTCCGACACGCCTATCAGTTTTCATCATCCTAGCACGTCCAGAAGCACCGAACTCGCCAAATAATTAGAAATCCCCCCCAACTCCCCTAAAATGAGCAGATGTGGTCCGGTTATGTCAATCATGTATTTAGGACTTGTGCTTATTCTTCCACCAAGTTTCATCCTGATCTCTCCACTCTAAGCGTTTTCCAAGATTTCCTGTTTCCCCCTCAAACCCCCCACAATGTCACTGGATCCGGTCGACATTTAAAACGAGAGTTCTGAGACACGAGGTACTTCTACATATCAAATTTCATTAAGATTCGATCACCCATACGTAAGTTAAAAATACCTCATTTTTTCTAATTTTTCCGAATTAATCGTCCTTACCCCCCCCCCCCCCAGATGGTCAAATCGGGGATGTGACTGTTTCCAATTCAATATGGTCTGGTCCCTAATACACCAGCCAACTTTCATCGTCCTAGCTTATCTGGAAGTGCCCGGACTAGCAAAACCAGGAACGACAGACAGACAGACAGGTAAATACCAGGGTAATACCACTTGGTAAATACCAAGTACCATAAAAAGAAATCGCGGACACTCACCAGTGAATATCGCCATTAGCAAGATTTCGGACAATGACGGTAACATGCAAAAGCTAGTGAAACAAACAAATATGGAGATTTTTGCAGTGGACTTGGTATAAAAATTATAAACTAAATTTTCCTATGAAATGGAGAAACCAAATTAAATTAAAATTAAGTGTACACTCCAAGGTACTTTAAATTCAGTAAAGCAGATAGAGGTTTGGTATTTCTTATATGTCTAAAACTTGTTCAAAGGAACACAATTATACTCTCGACTCTTTTTTTGGAGAGATGTGCTTTCTCCACAGCTATATCCAAACAGAGGTGCTACCAAGGACACGTGAATATTGTCCTATGGTTGCAAAAAGAGAACAACCAGAAAAATATAAAGTTTACACAAAAACACAAAAAAACGAATTCAGCTGGCCTTTCCTTGGGTGTTACAACAATTAAGGTCAAATGCACTGAAAGAAACAGCTACAGGATACTCCCTAATAGAAAAATACAATTTTAAGAAATTTGGATTCCACGTCCAGCTGTAATTATATACCGTTTCTGGAAGAAGCACAAGAAATAAAAACAGTAGGGGTACTCCCCTTATGGAAACTCCGTTTAATCTTATATCCATATAGGAATATAAGCAAATGGAGCTCGTCAATCGATTCAGCATGAAATTCTAACCCAGAAAATGTATAAAACTCAATTTAATTGAAACAGGTCAGATCATAGTTCTACAGGATGTCTACAATAAACAAATTTCCCTAAAATAGGCTCTGCTTACATTTTTATCATGTTTAAGCAGAAGTAATGAGAATGGTTTTTTAGCCCACCCTTATGTATGGATGTCAGGCAATACTGGTCTTCAAGGATAATTTCAGTCGGCCCAGCCCCAACAAAGATGACGTGTGTTTGGATTTGAATCTGTCGTCAATAAAACCACAGTACAAATAAGCGACAATACTAGTATGAGGTGTCAAATAAATAAATGCTAGTTTAGAATCACTTTGATTTTAGAGTGTGGACACCTTACAGAGGGAGGGAAGCAAACTATTGTGTGACCAGAAGCAGGTCTAGGTTTAATAAAGACTTCCTAATTTGTTTAAGAAAGCATCACAGCTTTATTTAGTATAAGATAACAGCTTTGCACCCAGTGCAAGGTGCAAAATATTTTTTTTTGCATAATGAATGTTGTCAAAACTTCCGATCAGGGGCGAAGCTAGGGTATTGAGTTTGGAGAGGGGATATAAAGTGTAAAACATAAAAAAAACTGTCAAATTAAAAAATCAAAATAATCAATAAAATGCACAATACTTAAAATTTGTCACATATGCTACAATCTTTAAACCTATGAATTATACCATTTGGCTGGTGAAGTTCCGATAACTGGGGATAAGCCTGAGAAATATGCAAAAATCAAATAAAAATGGACTTGAAAAATTCAAGCTAAGATAATTAGCACCAAGCCATAAAATTACCTACAAATAAATTTTCCAGATTTAATCAAAGCTCTGATTCACAAATTCCCGAACATTTATGATCGATAGACATATAATGATGAGGCAAGGATGATTGAAAAGTTAGCAGTTGCTGATTTTGAATAAAATGTTGATGCTGATTACTTCACTACGCATACTACGGGGTTCGTATGGACAATCATCTTTACGTAGTATTGTACTATCTTTATCCTCTTTTCCTTGAGCTATTTTTGAAAACATGGTAAAACCCATAAAACAAACGAAAAAAATCAGCATACAATCCATATATCAAACTACTTCCAACTGCCACAGTATTACTGCTACAAACCCATTTTGACATTAACCCGCATTAGTGTAAACACTGGTGAACATTCCTCCTCCATTCCAGCCTCTTAAGAAATCGTCCCCAGACGTTCTTACTAGCAAAAGAATAATACCAAAATATAATTTAATAGTGATAACGGAGGAGCTAACCATAGGCAGTACCAGGACCGACTTCATTCCCAGCTCGAATCATGTCGCTTCCGAGACATTCAAGGTTGTTTAATCGTCGTGGTTTCTGTCCCTCTATTTTCTCCATTATATAATCTTCAACTCGATTACCTAAAATGAACGAAGAAAAGAAATAATAAATACCATATACGCACGAACATATAGGGGGGAATAGAGAGACTGAGTTTCCTGGTAAACCAGTGTAGCAACTTTTCACTATCTTGGAAAGTTACTTTACTATTTACATAAACTTTCAAGAATGAATCTAAAGAACATATTAGGCCAGAGAAGGTATTTTCAAGCACATACCTATAGGAACCCCCCCCCCCTCAGCGCTAGCCTTTCAGGAGTTTGGGAAGATTCTGTACTAAGAAAACAAAACATCTAGAGATTGAGTCTACAACTCAAATAGGGTCTGTAATTTTTACCTTACACCTCGACTACTTCCCGACAAGCAAGGTTTGATAGATTCTATTTAAAGGGATTCTGATTTTGGATAAAGAAAATGATAGATACCGTATGCATAAGAACATAGAACGCGAAATAAAGAGGATATATTTCCAGGCAAGACCATTATAGCAACTCCTCGCCATCTTGGAATGTTATTTTGCTAGTTAACATAAACTTTCGAAAATGGATCTAAAGTACATAGTAGGGCCAGAGGTGTTTTCAAGCACATATATACGCGATCCCCTTCCCTCCCCCCTCCCCTTCAGCACTGATCTTTCATGAGCTTGGAAAATTTTATTCTAGGTGAACAAACCTTCAGAAATCGATTTAATTCGCAAAAAAAAAATGTTTAAGCAACAGGCTTTAGACATTGATGGTTAAAGGAGCGGGAAGAGGACAGTAACCAAACTCCAGTTTGTAGTAATTTTTGTTCGTTTTAAGCTTGACTCGAGTATTCAATTTTAATTTAACTCGTTTTAAGATTTATTTGTTCATCTATATTAGTAACTGTACCTTCATGTTTGCTATGATCGCTTATTTTAATTTCTGTTCGTTTTGGGTTTCATTTATTCTTGAATAGTAATTTCTGGTCGTTTTGGGCTTACATTATGGTAGGAATTTATTTCTGCTGATCTTAAGTTTAACGTGGGTTTTTACTTTTCCTTGAAAAACTTTTTTTTCGGTAAGTTTTTTTTTTTATTAATAAAAACAGAAATGTATTAGCGCGGGACAAAATCCAAAGACAACAGACAAAGGCAGAATTTAGATTCATAGCAGTTTATCACTTTTATAGCCAGAAGAAAAATGGCGAAGCTACAACAGCCTCCCCGGTCCTAACTTGGCTCCAGTAGACAACTTTACTTCTAGCAATTTATCAATTTTCTCAATTTTATCATTTCATCTCAATTTTATCAATTTTCGCAATTTTTTCGGTAATTTTTTAATTAATAAAAAAAGAAATGTATTAGCGCGGTACGATATCCAAGGACAAAAGACAAAGGCAGAATTTAGAGTCATAGTACTTCATCAATTTTCTAACCAAAAGAAAAGTAGCGAAGCTACAACAGCCCTCCTAATCCCAACTTGGCTCCAGTCGAGTACTTTATTTCTAGCAGTTTATCAATCAGACATTTATCTATTTTCAAACCAAAAGAAAAATGGCGAAGCTACAATAGCCCTCCCAGTCCAAACTTTGCTCCAGTTGACTACTCTATTTCTAGCAGTTCATCAGTTTATCAATAAGCAGTTAATCAATTTTCTAACCAAAAGAAAAATGGCGAAGCTACAATTACCCTCCCAGTCCTAACGTGGCTCCAATCGACTACTTTTATTTTCATCTGGACAGATAAAAAAAAAATAACAGAACATGTAACACAATATTGCAACTCATCTAGATCTGTGACTGACCAACAAATCTGTGTCCGTTAAACATGACTGCGCGTTATACAAGTACTCAAAGATTACTCCGGCTCGGCATGCATATTTTGAAGCAACAAGAAGGTGACAAACGTTTTTTTGGTATTACATCTCATTAGCCTAAAGTTGTAAGAAGTGACATGCTTTCTGCCAGTGGGCTTGGAATGAATCTAACCAACACTCACATGGTATTTGAGCGATTGAGCACCTGTACAAGTAAAACAGATTACTGACGAATGTGGAGTCTTGCTTCAACTGAGAAATATGGATATAAAGTAAAATCGTCCGATAAAACAAAGAGTAAAGAAAGCTTCTAAACAGACATTTAATTATTGGCTGTGAGGATTGATAGACATCACGATTCATATAATCCCTTCTTTGCAATGAGGAAGAAGCAGCATAATCTTTACGGCATTAATTCCTGTTTGGTGAAGTAGACACGCTGGCTATTAGCCATCGCGCTGATCAGAAAAGAATTTTGCAACGGTTTATGACTCTGGGAAAAAGCCTTTCATTCAGCGAGCAAAATAGAGTGCGTGTAACCCCACGACGTCACTAATTGGCTCAGAATCTCATAGGATATTTAGCGTGCCTTTTTAGTATATATTTTATTTGAGTACTTCAGTTCTACTGCAGCTGTTGACCTGAATAATAGACTAAATTAAAGTTTTCTTACATTTCACTTCTGGCTATTATTTATCATTCCCGCCTAGGTATAGGTTCAGAGATTTGTTTAGGAAGTTTGGTACATAGAGTTACCCCTATATTGCTCACATACCTTCTGCAAGAGAAGATATGTTTTAGAGGTTGCTAAGAGGTCAGAGGTCTGGACCTCTAGAATGCTAAGAGGTCTTGGTCAGCTGGTTGAATATAAGAACGTCGTTGGTGATACCGGAGGGTTTCCGTCCCCACTCCAACTCTGAAGCCGGATTGGCAATGACGTGGGAATAGAGATCATTTAGTCGGTTTCAGGGACATGGAAGCAATGGAGTTAATCTATTTAAGTTGCTTTATTTAGAGAGCAAAGGAGGAGTCTCAGTACCATTCTCACCTATCTCCTCCACCATGAAATACTGGTGGCAGCCTCGTTTGCCTCGAATTGAGATCTTGCACCAAGATTACTAGTCTGAGGAACTAGAAATGGCTATGGAGACTCGGAATATTTACAGAAAATACCAGGGAACGTTCCAAAAAAATACTTATGTGCAACAAGCTGAATAGAAAGAGTGCTGGAAAAAACTAAAAGGGAAAATAAATAGCAATGGGCACAATATATCATATTTTGAAGACGGGAAAGGTAGTACAGCGTCAGGAAATAGCTGATAAAGAAAAATAAACAACATTGATCAGAGAGTATCATAACTGACACATGCTCTAGTATGTGTGGCAAGAGGACTACTATAGTAGGATAGGTTTCCAAAATTTACAGAAAGAAATTCAGCATATTGTGTTCTTTGAGGACCAGAGAAAAAATAGTTAGCTTCCTTCCCCGAATATTCAAAATCCCCTTACCCCTCTTCTCCTATGAAGTAGAAAAATTTTCGTGAAAATTCTGACTTGGTCCCTGAGACAAAACAGGGCATACTTACCAAACTAAGTAAAAAATTCGGTCACCTTTTAATAAAACCTAGTTACTGGATCCAGTCTCTATAAGATACATTTTCCGGCCTTCAGGAGAAGAGAAATGCACCCTCTTTTGTGAGTATTCGAAAACCAACTGAATTGAAAAATATACTTATGATCTCTCCTCTCCAGGTAAACTGTTACCTGCTCTACAACATCTATAGCAACACGTCATAGTCGCCAGACTATATTACTGGCTGGCTAAGATTTTTCAACAGAGTCAGTTATTTAAGGTATATGTTCCCTCTGAAACAAGCAACGTTTAAACAAGTCTGGAGCTACGTTTTTCACCAAAGAAAACAAGATACTCATATCATTGGATTCATTTCTCTTAGATCTCTATCTATTCACCAAGCTGGATTTCTGATATTACTTAGACTTTTTTAGAGAAGGATCTAAACTTGCCTAAAAATAGGAATATTTGAATTTTTCCGATAATTTTCAACCAATTTCCATCATATTTTAAGTGTAAGAAAGTCTGTACATACTCTGTACTGAGTCTCAGCTATGAAATGAAGGCAAAATTTGTGTTTTTTGTTGATATGTTGAAACCACAGAAGAGCAGAAAAATGACATATCGAACTTGCACAGGAAACATACATTTTAAGTAGATTCCACTGTTCTTCTTATATTCTATTCTGTATAATATTATGTATAATATAATCCATATTATTGTCTGTTCAGTTCTGTTTACCAGATTCTCACAAAAATCATATAGTCATTATATTTAATCAGCATGGTTTAAAGTATGAAACAAACACTTGAGAATAAATAACGTACTTGGTTTTGGAGTAATAAGTATATCAACATCCTGCACAAGCTTTTCAGTCCAGATTATTGTCTGTTCAGTCCTGTTTACCAGATTCTCATAGTGGGCATCTAATTCAGTCTTGTCTGATGTTCCAAGTTTTTCCTCTGTAAGCTATAATAGAGCAGAAACTTGAAGTCTTGGAAACAAACTTAGAATTCCTGCTAAGTGGTTGATTAGTGAGAATTATTTTTCAATCTCTTTTTTAAAGCAGTAAAAATAGAATAATAAGAGTTAGATCACAAATAGGAGTTAGATGATAAGTGTTGGAGTTAGATAAATAGGAGTTAGAAATAAGAGTTGGATAAGAGTTAATAAGAGTTAGATGAATTGACCGGAAGTCATTACTCATCAACCTACAGCTAATTATATAGAATAAACGTTCTGAAGAGCCAGTGTGGCAAGCAACTATTAGACTTAACACTTTTCCATGCTCAATAGTGGAAAAACGACAAATAAATTTTTCTAAACCCTTTAAGGAAGGGGGGAGGGGATCATATTCTTGGCCACTTTTTCAAATAAACAGAGGGTCAATTTCAAAAGTCTGTTCTATCAAGTATATCTATTGAAGAATTATGCACTTATTTGGCAATAGCTTTGTGGAATAAATTTTAATCTCAGAATTTTAGCACCAACATTCTTTATATCCTCACATATTTCGCTTCTAAATTTGCCTTTTTATCCATCTATGTTCTTGAGATAGTCAAAATTACACTAGTAAGAGCAACAAAGAACATCAAAACCTATAAAAAAGGATTTAAGACTTTTTGTATATTATGGTTTCTACATGGCTCTTTTTCTGCCTAACATTGTGTTTGCCAGAAATGATTGGTCTTAAATAGCTTATATCTATAAATATTCTTGTCATACCTACAAACAGGACACTTTAGAAAGATCAGAATCAATGGCGCTGGCAGGGGGAGCCATGCCCCCACCCCTGAAAATTTGGGACTATAAAATAATTATAAGGAAACCAAAAGAAAGAGACTATAATAGGGAAAACCATGGAGAAAATGCGTGTTGCCTCACTTTTGGCTGCCTCCTTATTAAGGAAAATATAAGTTCTAATTTGTGACTGAGTGACCCCTTTCCTGGTTTCTATAAACATTATTTTTTCTATATGATTTGGTTGGAGTAAAAAAAAAATTCTTCATGGTAATCAATGGTAAGCAAATAACAAATCAGGCTTTTATGATGATCCTAAAATATGCCACCAGCTTTTGCTTGCACTGAAAGAGTACCCATGAGCTGATATATGAAGCCACTATGATTAGAAATGTTTCCCCCGAACGGAATGCTAGGAATCTCTGTATTTTCCCCTTGAACGGATACGTTTTGTGTTTTATTATTATTTATTTTATTTTTCCCAGGAGTGATTGTATTTATCTAGTTGTCACTTTGAAAAAGATTTTATTTTTTACAGTTATGAAGTATAAAAGTGTTGAATATATTGTTTTTTTGGTATTCAAAATTAAACTAAATATATCGAATCAAATATTTTTCTTTGATTTTCTTAATCTTATTTTTAATATTTTACTTTGAAGAAACTACTTTGATCATGCGTTACTTTTTACAACACTAGGTCTAAAGACATTAAATATTTTGGTGTTTGATAACCAAGTTCAAAACCATCGATATTGTCAAAAAATATCCGTCCAACGCTTCGGCATTGCTCAACAGAACTGAATTCTGAGAGTTTATAATTTAGTTTTTGTAAGAAGGCTACTGTTTTGTGTATTTTTTGTAATTACTAACTTTTTTAACTTTTATATACTTTTACTTTAATTGACATCCTTTTTCCATTGCCTTTAGAAAAATGTTTGTTACTAAACTTCGTTAAATAAAAAAAGCAAGTTTTTTCAACTGAAAGTAAGGAGCAGAATTAAAACTAAAACAAACAGAAATTATTACGAATATGAGGGGGTTGCCCCCTCCTCAACACCTCGCTCTTCACGCTACAATTTTTAGCACTTAAAAAGAGTTATTCAATGTTTTAATTAAACGACCATGGTGTTTCAGGAGTCGTTTTTAAAGAATTGGGACAAAATTTAAACTTTAGCGCAAAGAGCAAGGTGTTGAGGAGGGAATAACCCCCTCATATATGTAGTAATTTCTGTTCGTTTTAACTTTTAATGTTGCTTCTTACTTCCAGTTGAAAAAACTTGTTTTTTTTACTAAATTTCTGATCGTTTTTTATATAATACCAGGATATCTGGCTCCACGAAAAAATCCTCCTCTCCACAGAAATATCCTCTGGACAATTCAATCCTTGCAAAAATTTACACCGGACCATTACCTTTAATATCTCCACCTGTAAAATTGAACCGGTAAAGAGAAAGCAAGATATATAACGAATTTTTGTATAGGAACTCTGGCAAATTCACCCAGATTAAAACATCACCTGAAAAGTTCACCCCCTGGAAACTTCCCTCTCCATCGAAAATTCCCCCCGTGGAAAATCCTCCAAGCAGAAAATTCATCATCCCCTCCCCACCCAAAAAATGTATGCATACTTCCTAATAACAAATACTATACTTAAACAATGGGCAAATTTTATAACTTAAAAAAATTTCCCCAGGGGCTGTAGGGGGTTTTTTATCACCAAAGACATATTTATTGGGCCTTTCAACAATGTTGAACAAAATAGCTGTCTCAAAATTTTTATTGGACTATTTTGGGAAAAGTGCCGTGGGAGGGGGCCGATTTGCCCACCATTTTTTGTTCGCTAAAAAGGGCACTAGAGCTTTTCATTTCCGTTAGAATGTTTTAAACCGACTGGGTCAAGATAATCACTCCTAGAAAAGAAAACAAAAAACAAATAAACATGCATCCATGTTCTTTCTTCTGGCAAAAATAACAAAATTCCACATTTTTGCAGATGAGCTTGAAACCTCTAAAGTAAGATTTATCGATACGATGGTGTGATTTTCATTAAAATTCTATGACTTTTAGAGGATCTTTCCCCATTTTTGAAAATCAGACAATTTTTTTCAGACTCGTAGCTTTGGATAGGTAAGACTAAACTTAAAGAAACTTATATTTAGAATTAGCATAATAAGCCAATTCTTTTGACATATCTATTGGTATCAAAATTCCGTTTTCGGTTACTATTGAGCCAATTCTTTTGACATATCTATTGGTATCAAAATTCCGTTTTCGGTTACTATTGAGCCGGGCCGCTCCTTGCTTACAGTTCGTTACCACAAACTGTTTGATTAGCCATCAAAATCCAAACAGAGAACATTGAAATATTGATTGTTTTCTTCAGCAGCACCAAAAGTATTGTATTCATAAAACTTTAAAGTTTCATGAAATGTAATTAAACAAATAGAAATGGTTTTTCAACTAAAGTATGGAGCAAGTTTAAAACTTAAAACAAATTGAAATTACTCTGTATATAAGGGGGACTACCTCCTTTTCAGCACCTTGCTTATAAAAAAAATTAGTGCTTTGAAAAATCTTTTTTCCCATTGCAAATGCTCTCAAAAAATTTCGATAAAAGCCAAACTTCACAGTAAAGAGTAAGGAGCTAAGGAGGAAATCACCCCTTTCATATAAAGTATAATCTGTTCAAATAGGTTTCGAATCTGTTCCTTGCTTTCAGTTGAAAAACTCCCTTTTTTTTATCTAATTTCTGATTGTTATCCAGATAACACCCAGTTCTAACCAAGATATAATTTGAGGCAGCAGTCCCTTCAATCCCTGGTTAATTGCTTTTAAAATATGTAAATCAATAATTGTACATTGATTAGTATTGTCCTATGTTTAAATCTACAATTTCACTTTTGAATAAAATTTGAATATACTAAAAAAATTGGTGATGAATAAAATCAGCAATAAAATCTTGATGTAATTTTGGTTTTGAATTTGATTTTCTTTTAAGGTTAAATGTATAATAATTAAGTATATTATTGATTTAATAAATTTAATCCTTTGCCAGGAATCCTTGTCATTTAAAATTTACTATGTTTTGTTTCATTTTACATTGAACTTAATTGCTCTTTCTATTTGAGTTTTTTTCCTAAAAGCATTCAAAAAAATAAACTTATTCCTACAAAAAAATATCATGAAATATATTTCCTGTCACCCAACCACCACTGCTATTTTGGCGTCTGTCCCCTTCCCTGGAAAATTTTCTGCTGATGCCCAATATAGGCCTAATAATGAAAATTACAGGTTATTAAAGTTTGGTAACAATAAGATAAAAAATTTCAATTCTTTTTCAGATATGAAGGTGAAATAGAGAAGAAATGTCCCTCTGAGGTTTCTAAATTTCAAGTAGTTTTCAATGTAACCAAACAATTCTAGATTATTTGGCAACAGTCAGAGATACTAGAAAGAAAAAACTATCCCAACTGTAAAAGTACAAATCTCAGGAGATCCAACCCATAGTTGGATTGAGGAAGGGCTTTTCTTGAATTGTATCTTCATCATGTCTGCAATCAATTTTCTTGAATATTGGTGTTATGCTGGCTAGCCACCAGTCTACTTGTAGCTCTTTTAAGCTAGGGTGATAATTGAAAGACTTGTATTATGGCCTCTGCTATTACATCTTCAGTTGGATGCAGATTACCAGGTCCTGGTGACTTGATAGCATCTAATTTAGTAGCACTTTTAGGACACCTGTAGATGATGCTGTGGTGCTTTCTATTGGGGATTTTATATTCTATTTTGGTGGGAGATGTAAAGCACCATCAGCTTGAGGGGCTGAAAACCGAGACAAATTTTAGGCTCAGTTATTTAGGAACTTTGTTAGTGTTGGTAGTTTTTTTGCCTTGGGTTGTGATCAGTTTTCTGATGCATTGTCTATTGTGGTCTTGGCGAAAGACATACAACCAAAAATGCATTGGGTTTCTCAATGCTTCATCAGCAAGATTGTATTTAAACCTTCTTTTATAAGTCAAGTGTCTGTTGTATTTAAACCTTCTTTTATAAGTCAAGTGTCTATTTTTAAGATTATTCTATGTTTTGGAACATTTCATTTTGCATTCTGATAATTGATGCTCTTTTTATTTCTTCTATTATCTACTTTCACAGTCACTCTTTTGTCATTATTAAGATTGTTCTTGGTTTGGGAACCAGATTACTGGAGATGTACTAATTACTTTGTTTGGCAGTGATTCTTTGAAGCACCAACATTGCTGTTCTAGGGGGCGAGACAAAACACAACCACAGATGCTGCTGCTGAGATCTATTCTAATTCCCAGTTCTAATAAAAGTTTTTTAATGTTGGAATTTCCTACTTTAAGGAATGTTGCTCAGAAGTGCATGGTGATACTGTTACTCCTTCTGATTGGGAACATATATTAGGTGGAGAGAGGAGTTTAGAGACTCCTAAGAAATAATTTGTCAAGGAGGCTAGAATATGGTTTCAACCAGTATTGGCCTATCATTCTTTACCTAGCCTAGTTTCCAAGAGAGCAAAAGTTGCTCAGCTAAAATTTTAGCTAAATTTACACTGTAAGGCAGAAAGAAGATGAATAAAAAAAGTATTCTTTTTGTATTACTACTATCCAGAAAGAAACACTATAGCATCCTGAAAACTACTTTCAAACATCCTATAATAATTTATTATTATCCCACCAATGGTCAATTATATGCACCAAAATCAACATTTACACTGAAATTTGCATACACTGAATTTGTTGTTGTATTGCTTTTTTGCCATGGAATAAAATTGAAGAAAAGAGTTACATGTGGAAAATGCATTGCATATATGCAACTTGAGGTATATATTTTACTGTTAAGAGGGGTGGAGGTAAAGTTTATGGTACATGATATTTTAGAATCTGTTTCAGTAGTTTTCAGAATTTTATAGTGTTATCTTCTGGAGTGGAAATGCAGCAAAAATACCAAAATAAGAATTATCTTTTTTACAGTCTAGCTGTTAATTAAGTTGCACCTGTTATTTCTAGAAAATGATGTATAAGTGATTTCAGTAAATTTGTAGCTGCCAATATACTTTAGCTATGATGAAAGTGACACACTACTAGCTGCCTATGTTATCCTCTTTCATAATTAAATAATGTTTTGGGGATAAGTTACATTTTGAGCCCTTAGCAGGCCCTCAAAAGGTAAAACAGTTCATAGTAGCCAAAAGTTTAAAAAAAACTGTCTTGTGAGAAAAAAAATTCTATTTGAATAGATAATTCAGGAACGGTAATTATTTTCATTATCCTAGTCTTAATAACAAAATGTTATGTTCTGAGTAATTCAGTAGGGATTACTATAAAAAGAGCCATCATTTTTGAGGGGTTTCTGTTTTTTTCTGTAAATTTGTTTTCATAATAGGCTAACATTTACTAATGACAATAATAATTGCAGTTCTTGAATTAGCAACAGATGGAAATTTTTTTGGCTAGGGTATGTTATGCAGATAAAAGATGACAAATTGTCAAAGATTGTCCTTTTCATCCAACTGTCCAATGCTAAATGGAAAGCAGGTCATCCTTTTCTAGGGTGTAAGGATGTCATAAAGAAAGCTTTAAAGGAAATGGGAGCTTCCTGGGAGGGTGTAAAGAGGGAGGCTTTGAATAAACTGGAATGGAGGAGTGTGTAGCTGTGTTGGCCTCAGGCAGCTTGGTGCTGTTGTGAGTTGTTAGCAGCAGTAGTAGTAGTATTTGCACATTTGAGGGGAGGGGGGTAAAGTTAATTTCAGTTTCAAATGAGCATTAGATTTGGATTCAAGATGTGATTCTGACTATAGAGGTAAGTTTGAATTTTATCCCCCCTCCCTCTGTAAATATTCTAAAGTTCATATAATTGACTAGCCAATAAAGTTAACATGCCACTTGATGCATTTTTTTCATGTTCTTTATGAATACAATAATCACTTTTATCACAAATTCAAATTTAAGTTTTTTTGAGCTTTTAAAAATGATGAATTTTCAATTAAAGTATGAGTTATTGGTTGTTATTGACAAAATAATACTACATTTTAATAATGCCAGAATTACTTATAGTTAGGTTAGGTCAAAAGTGCTTGAATAGGCTATGATTTGCAATACAAGCAATTATCATATTTGTATAGAACATAAAAAGGCATAAAGTTGTATGTTCACTTTATTGGTAAGTCTATTATATGAACTGCAAAATACCCCCCCCCCCTAATGTGTAAATATAAACCCTGAACTGGTATAGCCTATTTAGGGTGGGGGTTAAGTTCATTTTCAAAGCAAATGCATGTTAAACTTGGAATTAGGATGCAATTCTGACAGTAGAGGTGAGTTTATATCTTAGCTACCTGAATAGTCTGTTAATATAAACCTTACACCACGTCTAGATCTGAAAAATTAGGCTATCAAGTCAAACAAGTGAAAGATTAACCCAGGCTAGCAGTTTCAAATGAGCTGTGAAAATAAATCTCACGACTTCAGTTAGGACTCACTTGAACAGCTCTTGAAAAGAACACAGATGCATCCCCAACTAATTTCTTTAAATCCATTTTGGGAAGTGAATTCACTCTTTGGGGTCACGACCAGAGTTGCCAGGTGCTAGAAGAACAAAATCTTTAGACTCTTGAAAACAAAAACACTAAATTAGCACATAAATCGCTAGACTATTGACTAAAAATGACTAGAAATCACTAGAGCTATAACACTCCTCATCATTAACATTAATAATTGTTTTGTTTCTTTCCCATGTTTCTATCCAAGTGTACCTACAGGAAGAGGGTAAAATTATCCCCCTAGACGTGGAAAAATCCCTTAGATTGATTTTTTTCTCAAGTGAAAATTACGCTTGAAATTTTGAAAAATGCCTTCTTTTATCTATATGCAGAGAATAGAACAAAATCCTTACTTCCTTCCTGTATTTTCCCAAATTGGTACCCTTTGCTTATACCCCCATCACTGAGAATGGGTTGCTGGTGATCTAATCGAAATATTTTTATTTTCTTTTGGATTTTTTTTCCTTGTAAATCCAAAACCACAGTTTTTCCCCTAAAAATATAGAAACTATTCTCTTTTTTTCTCTTTGAGCGAATATAATTTCTAGGACGCCAACGACAATTTTGGAAATGGCCTGTTAATATTTTCATGAAAAAAATGTGTCCCACCCTTCACAAATTTCAATAAGCATCGGTCTTATTGCTTCTTAAAAAAAGAGGTACTCGTTATTTATACGGAACACACCCAAGAAGTAATATTATATTAATCCTAATGAAATATGCCAAAATTTGATGAAAATACATTACTTTATTTATATAATAATATAATTTAGGCTATATATTTGCATGTTAGGGGGTATGGGGGTAAAGTGACTTCATCTAACCTTATCCTCACACCCTAATGTGCAAATTTATAGCCCAAGTTTTAAAAGTCCAATGCATTCTAATCACCTGTTATTTGTCTTTGTCGCTATATAACTGGTTTTCATCGATCTTTTCGTTACTATCCTTAGAAATTATCCTTAATATACTCTCATTCCCAGACCTATTGTTAGGGACTTCGTTGGTCATGTTAAATCTAAGGGTTTAGATCTGGGAACTTTCAACTATTCTAAACAAAATGTCTATCTCAAACTTTTGATCGAAGGGGGGCTAGTAGCCGTCTGATCTCTTTAGTCAAATAAAAGGGACACCAAAATTTTTAATTTTTGTTCTTTTTAGCCCTCTCCCGATATTCTAGCATCGTTGGCTCGATACAATCACCCCTGCGAAAAAACAGCATATTAACATGCTTCCGTGGTTTTTTCTTCTGGCGAAAAATACAAAATTCAACACTTGAATTTGGCAGAAATGGGGTTGAAACCTCAAAATTGGGTTCTCTGGTATGCCGAATTTAATGGTTTGATTTTAATTAAAATTCTTTCACTTTTAGTTGGTGTTTCCTCCCTCTTTCAAAAATTAGACAAATTTTAACAGTTTACGAATCTTTTATGGGTAAAACTAAGCTTAATAAATCTTCAAATTTTGAATCAACATAATATGCCAAAATTTCGTTTCTAGAGTTTGGGTCATTGTTGAGTCTTGTAGCTCCATTCTTACAGTTCTTTACCCCAAACTATTTGGTATGTTAGCACATATATAAAAAAAACTTAAAGAATAGGAAGTTATCTGCGCTTATTAGGTGTATCGGTTACAAATAAGAGAATTTTGAGAATTAATGGAGTTGTTTCGACTAGATATTAGAAGTAAAGATTAAAATCATTAGACAATTCCAAGAGTGAACATTCCCCCCTTACTCCTAACCGATTTCAATCATTAAACCACAATTGATTTAATTTATCTAGCTATACTAGCAATTTCATTATAAAATTATTAAGTTCTATTTTGTTTTTGAACGATTTCTTTTTTCATTTAGAAAATTATATTTAATTTATATATACCTCCTTATTTTTCAAAGACCCTATATCTGTTCTCTTTGCAGATGTAGAGTGTGTATTCATATTCATTATTCATTTCACTTCAAAGATTTTAACAGACGAAAATCTAATTTAGAACTGATAGACTACAGAGAAAAAAATATGAAGGCAAAAATACAACCTGAGCAAATGTTGTGAAACAGGAAGTGTAAAACATTTTTGCAATTTTTTGATGAACTAGGTTCACTTATTATCTTGATGATAATGGCCTACGATATATATCTGATATGGACATATGGTGGGAAGTCGGAGGTTTCAAAGGCGGTATATTTGCATAATTGCTGGTCTGGAACATACTGAAATACTTGAAATAGTGATAAATCCCTAGGGCTGGCAACACTAGTCACGACAGAAAATAGGTAATTTTTCTATAAAAATAAGGGATAAGTTAGGAAACGCTGAGAAAACTCCTAAAACTTTTATTTGACTCGATGTTTTCCGAATCTGAAAGAATTTCCTTACTTACCCCCAGGGTTCAATGTAACTTTTTGTGATAAGTTACAATTACTTATGAATATGTAATTATTGTGCTCTATTTAATGGCACATTGACAACAAAAATATTTTATTCAAGTAATTTGTAAATCAAACAGTTTAGTCTTACCCATCAAAAGTTACGAGTCTGAGAAAATTTGCCTTATTTTAGAAAACAGGGGAAACAACCCCTAAAAGTCATAGAATCTTGACGAAAATCACACCATCAGTGGAGAAGTTTCAAGCTCCTATCTACAAAAATGTGGAATTTTGTATTTTTTGTCAGAAGGCAGATAACGGATGCGTCTTTATTTGTTGTTTTTTTTCCCAGGGGTGAACGTATCGACCCACGGATATGTGTTTATTTGTTTTTTTTTCCAGGGGTGATCGTATCGACTCAGTGGTCCTAGAATGTCACGAGAAGGCTCATTCTAACGGAAATGAAAAGTTCTAGTGCCGTTTTTAAGTGACCAAAAAAATTGGAGGGCACCTAGGCCCCCTCCCACGCTAATTATTTTCCCAAAGTCACCAGATCAAAATTCTGAGAGAGCCATTTTATTCAGTGTAGTCAAAAAACCTTATAACTATGTCTTTGGGGACGACCTACTCTCCCACAGTCCCCGTGGGAGGGGCCACAAGTTACAAACTTTGACCAGAGCTTACATATAGTAATGGTTATTTGGAAGTGTACAGACGTTTTCAAGGGGATTTTTAGGTTGGGGGGGGGAGTTGAGAAGAGGGGAATGTGTTGGCAGAACTTTCCTTGGAGGAATTTGTCATGGGGGAAGAAAATTTCCATGAAGAGAGCGCAGGATTTTCTAGCATTATTTAAAAAAAGAAAAACAATGAAAAAATAAATATGACAAAGTTTTTTCAACTGAAAGTAAGGATAAGCATTAAAACTTAAAACGAACAGAAATTATTACGCATATGATGGACTCACCTCCTCCTAATACCTCGCTCTTTACGCTAAAGTATTTTTAGTAATTTAAACTATTTATTCTACGGCTTTTGTGATTCAGGGGTCATTCTTAAAAAATTGGGACAAAATTTAAGCTTTATTGTAAAGAGTGAGTTACTGACGAGGGGGTGAACCCCTTCATATACGTACTAAAAACATGAGAATACAGAAGTTCGTTACGTAAGCTAATTTGTAAGTTACGTATATTTTTTACTAATAAAAACATTCGTAAAAAAATTAAAAGTTCTAGTTGCATTCTTAAGTAACCAAAAAATCGGAGGGCAACTAGGCCTCCTCCCCTGCTCCTTTTTTTCTCAAAATTATTCGACCAAAACTATGAGAAAGAAAGTAACAGATTTTAACAGAAAGTAAGGAGCAACATTAAAAGTTAAACCGAACAGAAATTACTTCGCATATGAAAGGGGATGCTTCCTCATCAACGCCCCGCTCTTTACGCAAAAGGTTTTTACTATTTTAAAAAGTAGAATTAAGAGAAAGAGTCAAACTTTAGCGTAAAGAGCGGGGCGTTGATGAGGAAGCATCCCCTTTCATATACGAAGTAATTTCTGTTCCTTTTAAGTTTTAATGTAACTCCTAATGTCGCGCTATATATGCTAATATAGTAGTAGTAGTAGTAGTAGTAGTAGCAGTAATAGTAGTAGCAGTAATAGGAGTAGTAGTAGTAGTAGTAATAGTAGTTGTAGTGGTCCCAAACTTTGATATTACTCTCCGAGAATTTTTTTTTTCTAATTTGGGAGGTTCGAAATAAAAATCACCAACACACTCTTAAGAACCCTTTTTTTGCTCTTAAGAACCCTTTCACTGATATTGATCAACTGGGAACAGTTGAATATCTTTATTAATGGTACGGAAAAGTGAAAAAGATTTCAGCACTTCTAATGCCAAAATATCAGAAGTAGTAATACAGACTTCATATTAAAATAAAGCCACATTAATCATCAATGCACTGTAAATTCACAAAAAGTACTAACTGGATTGGTTTTATGTCCAGAAACGACAATTCTATCTTCAGTACGCCTCTTAATGCACAAATTCAAGAAAATCAATGGAATCCCTAAGAAACTAAAATCCAATAAAAGAGCTACTTTGTTAATCAATTTCACATTGATAGATGAAAAACTTGCCATTTGTTATTAGAATTAACCAATGAACATTTCATAACCAAACTGAGAATGAATAAATAGGCTACCTTAAATCAAAACATAAAAATTACTTTTTACTTGTGATGCAACATGAAAGAAAGTTTTTCTTTTTTCTTTCTGAATTTTCCCTCTAGTTCGTTTTATTAGTTTACTTTTTACTTTATTAGTTTACTTAGTTTACTAGTTTATATTAGTTTACTAGTTTACTTTATTTTATTGCATGAATTGATGAAAATGTTATACATAAACGTTAAAAAACAACAAGTAACTTTATACTAAAATTTCCATAAACCCGATTACAGTTTTCTATACACCAACAATAATTTCTAGAAACAAGTCTGAAACTGTTTGTATACAATCAACCCACCTGTTATCAGTCTCAAACACAAGTTAATATATTAACTTTCTCGTGTTTTCAATTCCATTATTTCATTACATGTCAACTTTTGAGTTTCAATAAAAGCATAATAACTCAAGTCAGAAAAATTGGTCCTCATTTTATCACTACATTTGCCTAATTACACAATTTGCTCAATTACGCTTAATCACACTAGTTACTCAATTTGTGTAACTAATTACACAATCTATGAATAGCAAAAAAGAAAAGAAAAAAGGTCAATTGAAAAAATAAACTTTTATTTCAATTGGACAGCATACACAAATTAAAATACAGGAATGTACAAAACCTAAATAAGGAATGACCACAACCAAAGTTGACCAGAATCTTAATACCCTTGGAACCAAAAAAAGCAACAGAAGTAAGTAAAAACAAAAAAGAAAATTATTTTTAAGTAGTTAACAGGTTCACAAGAGTGGGGAATACATATAGCAATCGTAATCCCTGGACCGGTTTTTATATATGTGGAAAATTTGAAGTCCCTCGTAAAAGCCTTGAACGCATTTTAAACAAAATTAAAATCTAAAAAATAGAACTTCGCTCCTTACTTTCTTCCTTCTTTTTCTAACTGTTTTAAATTGGTCGAGTTTGCAATCCCTTCCATATACCTGCTAGGAATAGAGATAATGCTGAAAATTTGTAAACTTTGTATGCAATTTTGATACATTTTAAGCATACTAAACGATTAATTTGTTTTTTCTCTAACCATTAGCAGGGCTAGAATCTAGTCCTTCAATTCAATGAATTCAAAACGAACATACCAAAAAAAAAAAAAAAAACAAGAAGCGGAAGGAGAGGAAGATTGATAGATAGACAGAGAGAAAGAGAGAGAGAAAGAGAGAGAGAGAGAGAGAGAGAGAGAGAGAGAGAGAGAGAGAGGGAGGGAGAGGGAGAGAAAACAAAAGAAGCTTATAAGACCTTCGATTACGTAATTTAAGATGGAGAATAACACAACATAAGAACTAAATATCTATAAAGAGAGATAAGATAAGAACTATGAATCTACGTCTAATGATGACAAGCCGATTTTTCCACATAAATTCCATAAACATGAAGATTAGAACTCGAGCTAGAAACGATACACAGAATATATACAAAATCAGCGTGACTAAATCAACATTAACTAAAATTCACTCTGATGTTACAAAAGAAGAAGAAAAAAGCTGACATGACAAATTCCGTAATAATCAAAATTAAAACAGGTACCACCAGACACTAGACGAAATTTCACAAGGCAAAACTAGTGAATAATAATAGCAGAGGCAAAATTTAAGAGGGTTGTTAGAGATAATTTCTTCTATAATACCATTTCTATGGTACCAAATAACACTAACTGGAATACAATGGCATGTTATAAATACAAAATTTTGAATTTATAAGACAATAAATCAAAAGGAATACGAGTGTTAACAAAAACCTTAACATTTAAGATATACATATAACGTTGAATTTCACACATATTAAAATTCTGCAGAGGATTAAAAACTAGATAAATGTATAAACAAATCGTTCTGAGGAAGCCTGGAACGAAAAAGAAGCAAGAACTATTACGTATGAAGTATGTACGCATGACTTCTAAAATGATTCCTGAATAAAAGAAGTCTCGTAAAGTCATTATTATGAAAAAATATGTCTCTTGTGTTGCCCAAAAATACTTTAAAAATTAACATTGTGATGTTAATAGGAATTTTAAGGGGTTGGGAACAAGGACTTACAAAATTTCTTAATGTTTTCCTCCAAAACTACAAAGCCAATTACTCATAAAAAACAACAAAACCTACGGTCAGTGGCATCAATTCATGAAAATGTTGACTAGGGAGGAGGGGGCAAAATATGCTTACCAAATTTAGGTGGGAGGGAGACTCTTTAGTTTTTCTCTCTTTTTTTCCAATGAAAATACAAAAAAACATTTTTCATTGAAAATATAGAACAAACATGTGTTTTTCATATAGAGGGGACAGGAAGGAGCAAAAAAAAAATCTAGTGGGGATTCCTTCTCTTAGTTGGCGCCACTGTGTTCAGTATAAATATACCAGAATTAAAACTTGTAAATTTAGCTATGAATAAGAATAAATACATAATATGTTACGATTTGTTTTCTATCAGAAGGAATATTTTCTTTTAAATGAAAACTCCTTAATAGGTGCTTCGAAAAATTTTAGGGGGATTAGTTGCCCCCTGTTCTCCCAGTGTGCAACCCTCCATATGCGCTCTTTCGGACAAAGTTTTCGATTTCTTTTGATACGTTATAATCACAAAACACAATGAAAATAATGTCACCAGCCGTATTACCAGTGAGCATGTTATATATCAACAAATTTTTCATGGAAATAGATTTTCAGTATTTACACTGAGCTCTGACATTTTAAAAGTTGTACATTTAGTTAGTGTTTCATAGATTTTGGAATGAGAGCGTCTTTTTTTTGAAAAGAAAACTCTAAGCTTGATAGATTCCATCAATATTAAAAGGATTATTGTAAAGGATCACAGAATACTATGGTTTAGAACTAACAGGAAACTACACGAATTCCAAATCTGCTTCGGAATATACGTATTAAATTTCCAATGGAAATTTTCTTAATGTGAAATTTCAGAAGAATTTGTGAAATTTCATCTCAAACCACAAGAAATTGACTTTACTTGGTGAAAGTTAACTCTACATACTGACCACTTGAGAGCAAGACGGCAACACCTGACTTCGTAATGGTGAAACATAAACACTAGTTAAATTTTGATCATTTACCTCTGCTTTAGAATTGTTCATTTGCAGTCCTTTTTCTGTAGCACAACAAAAAATAGTAATAAAATCCTTTTAAATTATATTCTAGGTACGATCCACCCTTCAACATTTCGCGTTTTTCTTACTATTTGCAATTGCTGTATATAACACATCGTCATCTTCACTGTCTGTCGTCTCTTCTTCGCTATCCAGCGGAAGAGTGTCATCCTGTCGCACCCTTTTAAACCCAGTACGATTTCGTTTATTTCTCCACCATACAGCTGGAGGCTCAGGAGCTGAAAAAAAAGTTTGATTGGGAGACAGGTGTTATCTGAGTTATAAAGTGACAAAGGCATGTAAACAAAAACATCACACATGTAAGATGAGAACAAATGAGAATGCAAAAATGAATCATAAAAAAAGTGATAAGTAAGTTAACTGTTCAATTTTGCCCTGCCTGGTTCTGCCCTAGGAATGACGCATGGGAGGATGATAGATAGACTTATCTATTAACAAATGAATTGACATCATCTTTATACAATCCTAATAAGGGCTTATGCTAGATTTGCCTCTCACTCAATCAGACTATCTGTCTTGGCTTTTTCCACAATTAACCATGGCTTGATGCCCAAAACTACTTGATTTTAATTCAAAACAGTTAACTCAAACTGTTAATTCAAAACGTCAATATTAACCAAAACTAAAAAAGAATGGGAGTTTGAAAACAATAAATAATGTGAAAGGATAAATACTAGTATTCCACATTGGGACTATGGGCAAAAATATTTCAGGGGGGAGGAGGAGCGGGACTAAAAATTAAGTTAGTTATTGTAAAAAAATGCGGTAGAATGTTAATATTTACGTTTAATATGGGTTGCTCTCTGACTTTGTGTCCTCCCTCCATCTTTTCAGGTGGCAACAAACAGAACAAATACTTTTATGAGTTCGCAAATGAATTTTCCTTTTAAACGTCACAGAGATTTATTTGAAACTATTACGAAAAGATAGATAGTGTATTTTAAAGCCAAAAACACGGCCATGATTAAACATAAACATAAAACATAAGCGATTATTACAAAACACTTAGTTTAAAATACTACATTTACCTAATGCTAGTCCTGATTACTATGAAATGCGGTCATGTACACAAGAAAAAAAGCACAAATATAATAAATTTACATCAGTCAACATAAATCAGTCAACATAAAAAAAAACACTTAAATGAAACACTACGTTTACTTAATACTAGGATTTTTTTTGAAAACATAATCTCCAGATATCTCGCTATTCTACAAATAAACTGAGGCGACGTACTATTTAAGACACCCGCAGGTATTAACTCACTTTTTCCAAATATCTCTTTCCTTATCGTAGAGAGCCCCTGGCACCGGATCAAGCAATGCACCAAATCATCCTCTCTAACTTTGCAAAGTGGGTTAGTATCCCTGTCTTCATTACAACATGTTTCTTTTGAGTATCTTTTAAATCTTGCACCAATTGGAATGCAGTTAGCCCTAAGCTGCATCCACAAGTCAAATATCTCCAGCTGATAAATTCAGCTTAAGGTAGAACTCGTGTCCATAATCTACCTTAATAGCTTTATAAACCTTTAATGTTTCTGATTTCTTTATCTCTTCACTCTATTTTTGGAATACTCGATTTTCTAACACTATCTTAATCTCATTCTCCCAAATTGTATTTATATCCAATGGTCCTCTACTTTCATTCTACACAAAAGAAAACTCTGTTTTGCCTAAAATGTCTTTTATTTTTAGTGGCCATGATCTTTTCCCCCCTGCGAGAGCAAAACTTCATAAGCTGCCTTAACCAAGATGTCACTCGGCAACTTGACGAATCTCAATCAAAACTTAATTATTGATACCAGTATGTGATTCTTTAGTGGCCATACACATAGATCCCCATTTAAACAACTGCGAATAAGTCGTTCTATGTAGCCCAAACAATCTCTGAAAGTGCTTTTGATTCTATAATGAAGAATGTTATCTGCCCTTAATGGAAATAAATATATCTGAATTCCATCTTCCATTACTTTGGAAAATATATCCAAGATGCTTTATTTTATTCACAGCTTGTATAATATACCCTTCAAAGCAAAATCTACAATCACATTCATTATTTCTCTTGTTAAATATAACTACATTTGATTTAAATAACGACAAAGACCACTCTGCCTTTCCATCACAAACAAAAAAACAAGAAGAAATATAGGGAATTTCTCAAGACAGTGGGAAACAAATAAGAATGAATATTTCGGCCCTATGTCCAAGGGCCGTCCTCAGCAAATACAAAATATATAATAAAAAACAACTTACAAGAGGATAAAATCAATAAAACTAAAATGAACAGTTTTTCAAAACAGTCCCAGCATCCTTACCTCAGCGAAGTTCAACCAGGACTCACAAATTAGACTGAATATTCAGCCCTATGTCCTATGGGGGACATATGGCCCTATGTCCTGACTGAGTCCTGGTTGAACTTCGCTAAGGTAAGGATGCTGGGACTGTTTTGAAAAACTGTTCATTTTGGTTTTATTGATTTTATCCTCTTGTAATTTGTTTTTTTCTTATATATTTTGTATTTGCTGAGGACGGCCCTTGGACATAGGGCCGAAATATTCATTCTAATTTGTTTCCCACTGTCTTGAGAAATTCCCTATTGTTCTTCTTGTTTTTGGTGTTTACATTTGATTTCTAAACATTTACCTGAAGGCACTTCACGTTTAAATAATCTCCTAGTAAATCTAGTAGCTTCTGTAAACAGCGTGCCAATTTCGCCACTAGAGCAGTATCATCTGCAAACAACAAAACTGAAAAGTCTTATTACCGAATCTCACTGCTGGAGCCCTTTTTTTTTCTAACAAGCGCTAAGAGCTCATATGGCACTTGTGACGAGGCAAGAAGAGCTAAGAGCTAAGAGATCATATGGTATGAGCTCTAGCAAAATTCTATGAATCAATAGATTGATTTAAAAGGAAAATATGAGGCTTAATGCCGGTCAGGATTTAAAATAAAACTCTGAGTCACGATGTCCTCCTAAATATCAAAATTCATTAAGATCCGATCACCCACTCGTATGTTATAAATACCTAATTTTTTCTAATTTTTCCTCTCCCTTTAGCCCCCCAAATGGTCGAATCTGGGAAAACGACTTTATCAAGTCAATTTGTGCAGCTCCCTGACACGCCTACCAATTTTCATCGTCCTAGCACGTCCAGCAGCACCAAACTCGCCAAATCACGGAGCCCCTCCCCCCAACTCCCCCAAAGAGAGCGAATCAAGTAAGCTTCCGTCAATCACGTATCAAGGACATTTGCTTATTCTATCCACCAAGCTTCATCCCGATTCCTCCACTCGAAATGTTTTCCAAGATTCCCCCTCCAGCTCCCCCCAATGTCAAAAGATCTGGTCGGGATTTGAAATAAGAGCTCTGAGACATGAATTCCTTCTAAATATCAAATTTCATTAAGATCCGATCACCTATTCGTAAAATAAAAATACCCCAATTTTCACGTTTTCCAAGAATTCCTGTTTTCCCCTCCAAGTCCCCCCAATGTCACAGGATCTGGTCTGAATTTAAAATTAGAGCTTTAAAGCGCAAGACCCTTCTAAATATCAAATATCATTAAGATCTGGTCACCCTTACGTAAGTTACAAATACCTCAGCTTTCAAAATTACCCTCCCCCCCCCCCCCAACTCCGCCAAAGAGAGCATATCTGGTCCAATTATGTCAGCCACGTGTCTCAGACAGGTTTTTATTCTTCCCATCCAGTTTCATCCTGATGTCACCGCTTTAAGTATTTTCTAAGATTTCCGGTTCCCCTCAACTCCCCCCCCCCCCAATTACGCTGGATCCGGTTGAGATTCATAATAAGAGATCTGAGTCACGAGGTCCTTCTAAATATAAAGTTTCATGAAGATCCGATCACTCCTTCGTAAGTTAAAAATACGTCATTTTTTCTAATACTTCAGAATAAACTCCCCCCCCCAATAAAGCGGTTCCGTTCCAATTATGTAAATCAAGTATCTAAGACTTCTGCTTATTTTTCCCACCAAGTTTCATCCCGATCCCTCCAATCTAAGCGTTTTCCATGATTTTAGGTTCCCTCACCCCAAACTCCCCCCAATGTCACCAGATCCGGTCGGGACTTAAAAAAAGAGCTTTGAGACACGATATCCTTCAAATATCAAATTTCATTGAGATCCGATAACCCGTTCGTAAGTTAAAAATACCTCATTTTTTCTAATTTTTCAGAATTAACCCCCCCCCCCCAACTGCCCCAGAGAGATCAAATCCGTTCCAGTTATGTCAATCATGTATCTAGAACTTGTGCTTATTTTTCCCACCAAGTTTCATCCCGATCCCTCCACTCTAAGTGTTTTCCAAGTTTTAGGTTTCCCCCTCCCAACTCTCCCCCAATGTCACCAGATTTGTTTGGAATTTAAATTAAGAGCTCTGAGACACGACATCCTTCTAAATTTCAAATTTCATTGAGATCCGATCACCGTTCGTACGTTAAAAATACCTAATTTTTTCTAATTTTTCAGAATTAACCCCCCCCCCCGACTACCCCAAAGAGAGCGGATCCGTTCCGGTTATGTCAATCATGTATCTAGGACTTGTGCTTATTTTTCTCACCAAGTTTCATCCCGATCCCTCCACTCTAAGTGTTTTCCAAGTTTTAGGTTCCCCCTCTCAACTCTCCCCCCTCCGATGTCACCAGATCCGATCGGGATTTAAAATAAGAGCTCTGAGACACGTAATCCTTCTAAATATCAAATTTCATTGAGATCTGATTACCCGTTCGTAAGTTAAAAATACCTCATTTTTTCTAATTTTTCAGAATTATCCCCCCCCCCCCCAACTACCCCAAAGAGAGCGGATCCGTTCCGGTTATGTCAATCATGTATCTAGGACTTGTGCTTATTTTTTCCACCAAGTTTCATCTCGATCCCTCCACTCTAAGTCTTTTCCAAGTTTTAGGTTTCCCCCTCCCAACTCCCCCCCCCCCCCCCCCCCCAATGTCACCAGATCCGGTCGGGATTTAAAATAACAGCTCTGAGACACGATATCCTTCCAAACAAGAAATTTCATTGAGATCTGATCAACCGTTCGTAAGTTAAAAATACTTCCATTTTTCTATTTTTTCCGAATTAACGGGCCCCCCACTCTCCCCAGATGGTCAAATCGGGAAAACGACTATTTCTAATTTAATCTGGTCCGGTCCCTGATACGCCTGCCAAATTTCATCGTCCTAGCTTACCTGGAAGTGCCTAAAGTAGCAAAACCAGGACCGACAGAATTTGCGATTGCTATATGTCACTTGGTTAATACCAAGTGCCATAAAAATCCAACCATGTCAGTAACAAAAGGACCAAAAAGTCCAGGTGACAAGACGCTTCCTTGCTATACTCCTTCCTTAACTCAGTCTTAGTCGCACTAGTTTCAAAATACATATTCACAGCCAAACGAATGAAACAAGGAGGTGGCCCCACATCTTCGTTTTTTAAGCAGAACTCTATTAACATTGTCTATCGCTTTTTCAAGTCCAAAAATGTAAAATATTTTATTTTTTTTCTGATCCTTACTTTTCAATTAGCCAACTTAGAAAAAAAACTCTCTTTCCATAGTACTATAGCCTTTTCTATAAACCCCCCAGTTCTTCTATCAAAACCCTCCAGCTGATCGTTTAACCGGCTATCTAAAATTTTCTCAAAGATTTTGCTAGGTATACGATCTAAGGCTATTAGCCTATAACTTCAACGTAACATAATTTACTGTTGTTCATTTTATTTTTCAGAGGATCTTTAATTTTAGGGAAGATCCTTGAGAATGCGCGATGTAACGAGTTAATCAGGCGCATTGACGATGAAAGCTCAAAACCACAACAAGGTGACAAGTACAGATTGGCTCTGAAACTTTCTTATACCAATTAGTGATCACAAATGTTTTAACTGGAAATATTGCATTTCAGTCAGATGCTTATTCGTTTGATAGAGCTTTAGCATCTTGTTGATGTGGGAATTGGATATTAGTTTTTACAAACTAAAAGTACAAAAGGGATTAAAATCAAACAAGAGTTAAAATTTAAAGTCGAGATGAAAAAATATTTGATAAGACCATCCTTGAAAAAAAAGAAAAGAAAAAAGGAGACATATCAGTACTATTCATGCAAAAACGTGATTTTCTTTGTTGTTCAAGGTGGGAAACGACACACCTCCCATTAAGGGGGTTCAATAATCTTGATTTTAATGGTGTACTTTTATTCCAATCTCACATCGTTTAGAGGAATTCAAGCTCTTGTCTTTTTTTTCTGAAACCAAATCTTTTTATTTACAAATTACTGTTCAGCTTAATGTGAATGAAATTTACAATTTTCCAATTAGTGTTTCGTTTATTGAATAGTTTCATTGAGAACCGGTTTTTAAGTTTTGGCCACTGTGGATAGTGGGATCGTTTGTTCCTTACTAGATTGACGAAGAATATATTCGAAAAAAAAATGCAAAGTGAAGTGCATTACATACTAGAACAAACCAATGACCATAAAATAACTAAAAAAAAAAGAAAAAAAGGTACGAAAGCATATTTTTTTCAGAGATTACTTACAATACTTTTTCCTTCTTAGCTTGATACACAATGTTACCGAAAGTATAGCTAATACTGGGGCAGCTAAGAGAGATGCAATGAGCACAGGCGTGAACGTATCCAAAACGCTGGAGTTCAACAACTGAAACGAAAAAAATAAATTGAAGTGAAGAAAGCAACAACTGAAAACAGAAATATTCTATGCGTTTCTACAAAATGATGGTACACAAACACTTATACTTCACAACAGAGAAAGAAAAAAGAAAAGAGAACGAGATAGGGGGACAGGGAGGGAGAAAAAGATTAAGAGAAAAAGAAAGAAACAAAAGGAGAGAGAGGGGGGACGGAGGGAAAGAAGGACTGAGAGAGGAAGAAAGAGACAAAGAAAGAGTTAGAGGAAAGAAAAAAGGCAAAATCAAACCAAATTCAAGATAAAATAACTTACAAAACATGGTCATTACAAGTTCAAAAGAGGGAAAGGATGTCGCGTTGCCCATTAGCCGTGAAAAATCTAAATGTTGTGAAAATGATCGGGAGAGAAGTTTAGTTCTTGTGCGAGTTTTACGCGTAAATTTTAATGGTTAGTTTGAATTCAAAATGATTGAATTTAGTCAAGAAAATCCCCCGAGCATTGATACGCAATGAAACACATGATTACAATGACCAAAAATGAGAGAACCCATTCATGAAGGGTTTTAACTGACACAAATTGCATTTGCTGTACTGTAAGATATTGCACATCTAAGCGACGAAAACGATTGTTTTGCTATGTCTACTTGCTTTTGTAAGGGTGAATTGAATTTTAAGCAAGACATCTTTCTTCTTTTGCACATTCTGAATTAACAAAGTCTCAATGTATCCATCATAAGTAATGAGAGTAGGTATTACTGGACCCGAAAAGTAAAACTGCATTTCAACAATTTTCAAGGATCCACTATACGTTGGCCGTCAAAAAGAGAGTGTGCTCTTCGATCCACTTCAGTCCCGTGAACGTTATTCCGTCGTGGCTGTGAAGCCAGGTATATCTAGGTAGGCAAGGTGATAATATAGTTGTTGATTTGTGTCGTGGTACCAGGTCTTCATTTTCAATGAAACACCTGGGTATCTCTGTACGGAATGAGCTACCATTGAGCATTAGGGCGGTGGAACACCTACCTCTGATTAAAAAGAATTTTAAAGGTTATTTTTTGGATGGAATTTGTTGAATTTTGTTACGACTGGTAGGTTGGGTAGGGAAGGAAGAGGAGCTGGAGAGGTAAGGTTTGGGTTGGGAAGGTAAGAGTGGGCAAGGGCTAAGTGAAGACTCAAAGCCTTTGTCAATTTAGCAAAGTAATCTAAGGCATTTTGAAGAATCAAAGATTGTTTAGTTATAGCAACAGAACCAAGAAGCTTGGAATTGTATGCACACATAAGTAGATCACTGGATGTTACTTCAAGAGAAACAACTTAATACGTGTAAATAAAATAAGTGACAGTTTTTGTGCCTAGGGAAAATCTTATAAGAACTTGTTGGGGCCAAATACATCTTTGTCACCACTGTTATCAAGAAATACCCCCTATTAGTTCTATTTTCAAGAAAAGCCAATATCAAAGAGGTAATTTGAGAGTTGATCAGGTACAATTTCAGCTTGAAAATGAAGAAAGTCATCAACTCGACTATATTTGCCTTGCTGGGGGAAATGATGTTTACTGGAAACCTTTCTTCTATATAAATGTATCAAATTTCATATCGCTAAAGCATATTTGTTGCGATTTGCTTTCTTATTAGTATTAATAAAACATTGATTGATTGAGCTTCTGAATCCAAAATCATTTTACATATCTGAAAGTAAACAATTTACTTCCAGAGATGTTGATGACTACTTCATCCCTAATATCTTTTAAACTTTGTAAGGGACATAAGTGAGGCTGATTGGTCCATAGTTATGCGATTATTACTCGGATCATTCTTGAACATTGGCTGAACAGGCGTGGTTCTAGAGTCTGTAGGAATATAACTGGTAAAGAAAAACTATTTGAATATTATTTATTGAAACAGCCCGCCCAGTTAACAAACTAGAGCTTTCCTTCAAGTTCCGGGTGAAAACCACCGCCTAGGGCCAAACAAAAAACAGGTCGTCCCTGAATGGGTAGATTAAAATAAGGAAAGATTTAAGGAAATTGGGAACTTCCTGGGGGGTGTGTGTGTGTGTGCGTAAAAAGAAAAGCTTTGAATAGATTGGGATAGAGGAGGAGCGTGCGTAGCTGTGTCGGCCTCAGGCGGCTTGGTGCTGCAGTGTTAGTAATAGTAATATAAATATATATATATATATATATATATATATATATATATATATATATATATATATATATATATATATATATATATATATATATATATATATATATATATATATATATATATATATATATATATATATATATATATATATATATATATATATATATATATATATATATATATATATATATATATATATATATATATATGGTGTAATTCAAAGCAGTGGCTTAATATATGCAGGATCAGTAATAGTTGCATTACAATCTACTGATCAATCAATCGTCAACTTTAGCCGAGACATACTTCCAGAACTACGCCACAATTTCGTATCACCAGCAAGCGTTTTCTCATAATTAAAGAAAGTTTCTCAAGTCCGACTTACGAGATTATTGCGATACTTATCAAATTCGGGATGATTTTCATTAGATCTATCTTCAGGAAATTTTTCCTGAGTTCTATCATTCTGTCTATTCGTTTTTTTTTTTTGTTTTTTTTTTATTTACAAGAAAGGGAAAGTTTTGACCTGTCTTTCTAATGCACAATTTATATTCCGATTCAAGTGATAAGATAACATATTTAAATATTTTCCACGATTATTCAACATTCATGAAAAAAGAGTAAAGAATTCCGATTAAATTTTTGTAACCTGACATTAACATTTTGGTAATCAGTAAAAGTTGTTTTTACTTTTTCAACAAAAGAATACAGCTAAGTTTTATGGCTTTTAAAACACAGAGATAAAATTTTATGCCATTGGTTTTAGAATCATCTTTCATAGGAAGATACTTTTTGATGGTATCATTATATTTGGCTGAAACTTGTTTTCGGTTCTCATGTCTCAAACTTTTGAGTGTCATAATCTGAATCAACCATGTGATCTGTTGGAATCAGCATGGTTTAAAAATCAAAACTGGAGGTTTGCAATTTACCATCTTGAAAACCATGAGCCATATCTTAGCATTAGTGGAAGTGGTTTGTCTCATTCCTTTTCTTTTTTTATTGTTCCAACTACTAGCGAGTTACTGAAACCCGCACAGAAATATGGTATCACAAACGTTATTCAAGATCAGTTGAATCTGAACGCCGCTACGTTCATTTGGGATCCTCTCAAAGAAGTGAGAGTTTGTATTAATTAAGTAGTGAGTTTTTTTTAAATAAATACAAAGAATAAACAAAGGAATCATCCTGAAGTTCATTTCTTTTTTTTCATGCTTTGAAACCCGTTTGCACAGAGACAAAGCAAAGACAATGTAACAGTAAAAAAAGTTAGAACATATTTCACGGCTTTTGTTTTCTTTTTTTTTTCTCCGTAAAAAGGAGGGTAACGTAATCTAATACATTCACCTGCTTGATACTGTTTGGTAAATTTCCAATAGTCAACGGTTCTTCTTTTGGTCCAATAACTTCATCTTTTTTGGTGTATGAATAATTACCTACAAAAGAAAGCACTAACATTATTAGGAATTCTAGTTTTGTCCCCTTACTGACGGCTCTGTGATTCGATATCATAGACACTTGGATCTTATTTTAAACATTTCGGAGCTATTTACAAAACACTAACATATACAAAATCAAAAGATAAATGGCATTCTAACAATTTTTCAGGATTGGAAAAGGGGTTTTGAAGATTTTTACAGAATACATTATTTTTTGAGAATTTAAGAAAAAGAAAGAAAAAATACGCAAAAAACTGTAACAGTGTTACTTATCCAGATATTTTCTCCATGTCTTATATGACGAAAAAAATACCTCATATTATTCTCTAAGCTAGGGATCATGCACGGAAGATTAGCTGGGTTACGGAGAGGCTGGGGACGGGGTCCCTAACCTGGAACGTTACTATTTTTATGATATGCTTTATAATTCTTTTGATGAACTGCCAGCTTTTGTGACCTAGCTACGTTTTTTGGGAACTTGTGCCTAATGCAACCTCCCTGGGAAGAGAAAAGCAAAGGAGGCCCTTAGTTTTGTCATAGCGACATCTTCAGAGTGTGTAGTACGGTCTCAATCAAACTTGGTGAGAAGTAAGAGCATTTGTACTTGATCCAGGCCGTGTTGGGAAAGAAGGTCCCTACATTTTGTCATCAGGACATTCACCGGAAACAGTTGTTAGACATTGCTGAAACATCGTGAGAAGTAAGATCTATGTTTTAATTATTGATATTGGGGATTAGGATATCCAAACCATGGGAGAGGAAGTAAGGAGCCCAAAAATCATTTCATCGGAAAGAACAGAAAGAGTTGTTTGATGCCAAACAAACTTAATGAGGACCAACATTTGATTCACTACTTCCGTCTTTTTCAAGCTCTTGACCAACCCGATTTTTGTAAAGGAGGAGAAATGCGACCTTTGCTTTTTCCCATCACATCTTCCAGAAGCGACTGTCAGATCTTGACCAAACTCAATAGAAAGCAAGAGAAGAGGCTCTCGAGTGTCGTTATGGTAGTGTCCTGTTTGTGTTTTTGGAGGGCTCAGAGCTGATTCTACTACAATGGCTGATAAGAAAAGGGGGTGGAATTTTCACATTCCAGATATATCAGAAAAGTCAGTTAGATTTCAAAAAATTTGGTGAAAAGTGAGAGCTAATTCAGAAAATATACTTTTTCGGATTCGACCAAGACCTGACATCTGTGGGGATTGAGTTCCTATATTCACGTTATAAGAAGATCTAACAGCAGAGGCAGTTCAATATTAACCAAACTTGATGATAGGTAACAGCATTAGTTCCAGATATGCCAGGACAAATGTGACCTCTGTGAGAGGGGGATAGGTACTCAGATACTAGTCATCGGAGTATCTATCAGGGGAGTTTACTGGATCTGAAACAGACTTAGTCAAGAGCCCTAATTAGAGTTCTAGCCATACTTTTTTACAGCATATGATTGATTCAACTTCTGTGGGGAAGGGGGAGGGAAGGAAGAGGGGTTCTTGATTCTCATAAACACTTCTACCAGATGCAACGTCGAAGCCCAAGAAAATTGGATTAAATGCGAAAAGTAGGATCATAGTTATGTTCCTTGTTGTTGTTATTTTCTTTTCTTTTTCGACTTACCTGACCTCTTTGGTAGAGGACAGGTAAAAGCATTAAAATCTTTTACTGTAAGAGTGAATTAATGAACCGGTAGACACAGTTTATTCAACTAACCCTGATTAACAGATAGAGCTACAGTCTCAGGTGTCTGTGCTCCATCATGCCTTTCATGGGGGGCTATATTTTCGCCATACTCATCCATAACGAAGACAAATCAGATCTTCCTTAAATTTAGTTGATTTAGAATTAAAATCAAGTAGTTGTGGGTACCAAGCCATGGTGAATTGTAGAAAAAGCCAAGACAGATAGTCCAAGTGAATGAGAGGTAAATCTGGCATAAGCCCTTCTTAGAATTGTATAAAAATTACCTCATTTCATTTGTTGATAGATAAGTTTATCTATCATCCGTCCATACGTCATCCCTAGGGCAGAACTATGCTCATAGAACATAGGCTAACAAAATTGTTTATAAATTTGCTGGCCTCTAAAAAAAACTGTATAGGGGGTTGGGGATTGGGGAAGTTTAACAAGCAAACAGAAACTCCGGAAAATCCCCCCAAAAATTCATATTGAATTTCATTAGACGGAGCGACGAAGACTTTTGTTGTGTCTTTTGTTGGAGGGTTCACGTCGATTCTGATTGAAACTGTTGCTTATATTGCTCCATAAATGTGACCTATGGACTGGTGTTGCTGCAACACTTAACAGAACCTTGGAACTAGGGGTCTAGAATTTTACAGGTTTTTAAAATAGAAAAAAAAAACAACTTTATATTATTAGTGCCTTAAGAGCTAAACCAACACTTATTTAAATTCAAGTCAAGGTGCTCCAATTCTCCTACTTTGGGATGGTCTGCTTCTTCTAACTAGAATTTGACTAATCCATATACTAAAGAAATGATAAGAAACCATATCAGTAATAATGGAAACCTTTACCACAAATAAGCCTGTTCCAAAACAAGCCCAAAAGTTTGTACCACACTGCCAGCAACACATCACCAATCTAATCCGGAGAGATAAATATATAAACAAAAACTATTTTACTGAGACTGGTTCCAATATCCTATTCAAGAGAATACTGGAACGGGGTACCTATACATCTGTTATGATATATTGACAAAAGAAACAAAAGGCGTAAAACTTGAAAGATAAAAAGTGGACCTTTAGTAAATAACATGTTTACTTGTGTCTGAGTTTATTTTTGGGTGGATGGAGATAAAGGGCAGACAATTGTGTCTTCATTCATAATTCTAATTGAACTCAATTATTTTGAAATTGAGTTCAAATTCAATTAATTTGAAGCCAATTCATTATGGAAATGGATTTAACTTAAAATATCAAAATAGGCATCCGAAGTTAAATGACTAGAAATGAATCCCTAATGAATTTCAGTCATGATTTTTAAGATCAGGCAAATAATATTTAATTAAAACAAATTATAGATAAGAGCTAAGAAGAACAAGCAAAAAAAAGTCTGATGAGTTTGGTTTGTTTTCACCCACTATAGCTACGAACTAAAACAATAAATCTTCAAAGCACTTTAGCTGCTGCTGAAATACTCATGTCAAGTCCTGAATTTAAAACTAATTAATAAATACGCCAAACCTTGATTTCGAGCTATACTAGAGCATCAGAGCTTTGAAAATACCAAAAGAAATTGGTGCAACTTTGGATCTGAGCTGTTCAACTGTGTTTGTACCTAATAGTTAGTTTCAACCTACCGTTATAAAATCGTTTGATCGTATATGGTTTAATGAGATCAGCTACGTATAAATTGCCACTTTTTGGATCAACAGCCAAGTCGTGAGGTCGATTTAAATCCTTTGTCCCAAATTGGCCGATCGGATTCATGGTGTGCATATCAAAAACTGTAACACCCCCATTCCATGTCTGCTGAGCACTTGGATAAGCAGTGGCTACCCACAATCTTCCATCTGTAAATAATACAGAATAAAACATAAATTTTCGATACCAACATTTATACCCCGAATATCGGCAAGTTGTGCGTTATGGCTTAAAAAGAAAAAAAAAACTAGGTTTTCATGGATTTTGTTCTCATGATCAGCTGTCTGTAGCTCGATAACGATAAAATATAAAAATTTAATAATTTTGCATGGCGAAAGGATCATTAAAGGGGGAAGAAAATTTCCTTTGAAGGTATTAAATTTCCAGTAACGTTCTCTCAAAAATCATTTTTTTCTAGGCTACTAAATAGTTTAAACAAGAAACATAAAAAGACAGTCCTAACCCCAACAGTAAACTTATCAAGGAGTATTTAATGTCAGACTCGTGAAAAGCAACTCCTTTGGCTCTCCACACGTAATCTGAACTTAAATGGGAGGGAAGTGAGGTGCAGAGGTGGGGAATTTTTTGTCATCACGACACCTTCAGAAAGGGCAAGACAAATCATGATTAAAATTGGTACTATGTAAAAGCTATTGTCTAAGTTATTCTTTGTGATGTCCTAACGCAATGGCTCTGTTCAATTCGACGCCTCAAGGCCATCAATGATTCTAGATGATATCTATACTATCTTTATCCTTTAACTCAATTAAACCAAGAAGTCTTCCAAAAGGGTTAGTCGAATCGAACGAATGTCAAAGAAGGGGACAGAAATAAGAGCTAGTTTCACTGTTATGCTTTTTGATGTCTGAACAGAATGGCTCTGGTCGATTCGATGCCTTATGGCCATCAATAATTCTAGAGGACATTTATCCAATCTGTATCCTTTAACTAAATTTAACCAAGATATCTACCAAAGGGGTTGGCCGAATCGACCGACTGTCAAAGAAGGGGACTGAAATAAGAGCTAGTTCCAAAGTTATACTTTTAGGAGATCAAGACGCTAACTGAGAGAGGGAAGGGAAAAGGGTTCTCAAATTGTTGTAAAAAAAAATAAAAAAATAAATAAATCTAAACGCAGAATGCCCAAAATCAATTTCACAAAAATGTGAACGTGCATTCGTGAGTACGAGATAATTGTGGCAGGCTAAGTTTTAAAGACAACTGTTTAAAAGAAAATTTTACATAACCGGAAAAGTTCAATATGAAATACGATTACAAAACACAAAACAAGAAAGTAGAAAATAAAACATAATATAGAAGAACAGGAGAAAGTAAACATTCGAACGGTTAATTTAATAATGAAAAATAAGTTTCCTTACCATTTTCAGGAGTGTAGGCAATGGCATAAGCCCCAGCATTCTTGTTCGGTAAATAAAAGAGAGATTTAATATCCCCAGTGACTACATCCAGACACTGTACTCGAGCATTCTCACGATCAGCAGCACAAGCAATTTTTCTATCTTCTATCAATAAGATACTATGGGGTATCAGCCATGTTCCAGGATTCCGCTCCGTCGATAAAACTAAAAAAAAAACAAAAAAAAGACATAAAGATTAATGCTAGAGATATTGTTTTGGCGAGATATAACTGGTCAAAAGTCGTGTTCTATCCACCAACAAGATTTTGTTGATCAATATTATGGACGAAAACGGCCTATAACTGAAATTGTTGTTTGACAAACTTGCTGGTCAAATTAAGAGGGAAATTCCGAAGAAGAATATCCACGGGGAAAATTTATTCTGTGCATACACTTTTAAAAGAGAATACCTAAGTGAATACTAGTGAGAATACTAGTGAGCTTCTACCTAAAGTAATTCATGGGGAGGTGCTTTCTTTGGTAGTATCTACCGCTTTCCAATGCAATGAGGTCAGACCTTTGATGAACTTGGACAAAAATTTGTGTAATAAAATTAAAACTTTCGGGCGGTTGAGTAAACATGAGTCTAATAAATAATACTAAAGCCACGTTCACTTGGCATTTAAAATATTGCCATTTATTTCCAACAATAATAAAAATTGAAGTTCTCGCAGAAATTTTTGTCGGTCCACAAATGCCCAAAATGTCTTCTTGTTGATCAACACTATTTATCAACAATGTGTTCGTGAGGAAAGGTCTAATCTTTTCGAGAGGTACATTTACTTTTTCTCATCTGTTTACGCATAGAGACAGCTAAACAAAATTTTTAAGAGTAAGGAGCACGCATAAGCAACTGATCCGGCTTCCGAGTGGCTCAAAAAATTATTTGTTTTCAAGACGTTGCCCCTCGAAGTGACAAAGTCACGGACTGTTTCCTTTCTGAAGGTTTGCTAAGTTTACATGAACCATTTAGAATCAGCGTGAAGATCGATGCATGATCAATTAATAGGTCTATAAGGGTTCACGAACAACTGAGTGTGTGGATAATAAAAGAAAAGCTTGACAGAAAATAAAACCATGGAGAGGTCAAAGAAGAATTTCACGAGGTATCCCGAAAGAACCTTGATTTTTACAAGAATAATAAAGAGAGAGAACGAAGCATATGAAGCCAGGATTAAAATTGACACATTTATAATAAGACTCCGTCAGCTTTTTGCGACAAAACAGATTCCCATGCACCATGTGAATTTCAGCTGCCAGGTGAGATGGGAAACGCCTAGTCCTACTGTAACATCTTGAAAGATCCGCCAGCTTATTCATGTCTCCCGGGGACATTAATTAATGAAAACGGAGTGGTGTGCGTGCGGAGGGGGGGGGGGGCAAAAACGTATCTTTCAAAATATTGGAAAGGGGGTGCTTTGTACCCCCTAAATTCTTCATTCGACGATATTCAATTATTATGTAGGGATTCGTGCCCAGCAATTATCGGTCTCTGTGAAACATTTTTGAATGAGAATAATCAGGTACTTTAGGATATTCCCGGTTACATGTCGATTTTTCTTAACCGTAAGATGGGCAGAAAAGGTGGACTCGGATTTTACATCCAAAATAATTTTCAGGCTGTACTAAGACATGATTTATGCATAAATAATGAAAAAGTATTTGAGTCACTTTTTATTGAAATCCCAATTAACGCTAAGGAAAGGGTAATAATTGGCGAAGTATATCGTTCTCCAAGCGGATCTGCGACTGAATTTCTTGAAACATTAGATGACGTTCTTAGGAAAGTTTTTGCTGAAAAATATGAAGTTATATTGATGGGTGACTTTAACCTTGACCTTACGAAATCGTCATCTAGGCAGATGAAGAATGAAATTCAAGAATGAAGTACTGCTTTCTGACATTTCTGACCATTTGCCAGTTTCAGCCCTGTTTCAAGTCCTCCAAAATCCACAAAGATTAGTCCCCTAGGATAAACCGAGATTTTGTTGTTCACCAGTGGAACTGGATAAATTGAAAGAAGATCTTGGTAGATATAAATGGGAATTTTCTTTACCAGAAAATATTAGTTTAGGTAATTATAACGACATATTTGGCCGGTTTTATGACACTGTTAAGGAAAAATTCACGTCTTATTGTCTAAAAGCTCCTTTAAAAAATCCTCGATCAACACCTGTAGCTCCCTGGTTAACATCTGGAGTCCTAAAGTCAATAAAAAGGAAGCAGAACCTTTGGAAGGAGTACAAAAAAAAGACCAAATAAGGCCAAGTTAGAAGCATTTAAGTTGTACCGTAATTTTCTGAAATCAATTATTCGCAGAGCTAAAACAGTATATTTTACAAAAAGATTTGCTGATTGCGGTAAAAATATAAAAAAGACGTGGGACATGATTAAGGAAGTTAGTCGGCCATCCATGAAACCAGAAGGTCTCCCTAAGTCTCTCATTGTAGATGATCAGCTTGTAACAGAAAAAGGCCGAATTCGACATCATATGAATAAATTCTTCGCGGAGATAAGGAAAAAAAACTGCTAATAGCGTTTCTTATTCCTCTGTGTCACAGTCTTGGAAGCAGTTCTTAGGTCCCTCGTGCTTGAAATCAGTGGTTCTTGGGGAGGTTACGGTGCAGGAAATTAGATATATTGTTCTGTCTTTAAAGAATTCTTCAGCAGGTTTCGACCAAATTTCTGCTAAAGTAATTAAAAATATTCTTCCATCGATTATCACCCCAATTTACCATTTGATTAATAGGTCATTTCAACTAGGAGTATTTCCCCAACGTCTTAAACTTGCACGTGTTATAGCTCTCTTTAAAGGAGGTGACCGAAAGGATCCTGGGAACTACAGGCCGATCTCTCTTTTGTCAGTGTTCTCTAAGATATTTGAAAGGGCAATGTTCAAACGTCTGGTGAGATTTCTTGAAACTAAATTATTTTTTCCATCAGCATCAGTTTGGGTTTCGCGCAAAGTATTCTACAGAACATGCTTGTAATAGACTTCTTCAGTTTATACGACGATCTTTAGATTCCAATCTTATTCCTGCAGCCATTTTTCTTGATGTAAAGAAAGCTTTTGACAGCCTAACACATAAGATTCTCATTGGTAAACTTTGTCATGTTGGTGTCCGTGGGGAAGCATTTTCTTGGTTCTCGTCATACCTAACTGACAGATCTATCGCCACGGAAGTTACAGACGAAAAAGTTCCAATTGAATACGGAGTACCCCAAGGTTCTATTCTTGGGCCAACCCTCTTCCTCATCTATGTGAACGATCTCTACCGACTTTTTAACACCCCAATTAACAATGTTTGCTGTGGATTGTGTCACAAATCTTACTCTCAGAGTACGTTGGTGTTCACACCTGATAGTCGAGAAGAATTAATAGCATTTGCAGATGACACTAGATAAGATAAGATAATATTTATTTACAAAAGACTATCACAAGCTCTATAGAGCCGAATTCGCTTTATATGTCAAGTAAAAGCTAATAAAAAAAAAATTCAAAACAGTACATTAAGTCAAACACTTAAAATTAAAAGGAATTAAAAAAGCAAAATCATCAAAGATAAAGGGCAAATCAGTAAACTTAACAATTAAATTACAAAAACATTGCAGTAAATAAAAAAAGAATAAAAACGGCAATAGAGGAAAAGGGGAATTTGGCAATTACATAATCACGAATTATTATTAAGGTGTTCCAGAATAAAGGGTATAAAACTTTTGCGAAACCTTTCTGTAACAGCATGGATTGGAGAGAAGTTGGGATTGCTAAGGAGGCTGACCGGGGGAGTCGGATACTAACAGGATTGTGAAAATCAGGGAGTAAGTCCTCAGTACGGGGATTGGAAATGACTGATTTAGCGAAAAGCAGGCAAATTTTTTCCCTCCTTTCTTTTAAGGTGGTAATGCGCGCAGCTTTAAGGAGGAAGGAGTATGGAATTTTGCAGATGACACTACTTTAGGTGCTGCAGCTCCGGATGAATCATCCCTTATTCTAAAGCTTCAAGCAATGACTGAGAAAATACTCTTTTGGTTTGACATAAATCATCTAACTTTAAATGTAAAAAAGTCCTGCCTTCTTATTTTTTCTCGTAAAGGTGTGAGCTGCCCCACAATTACTGAGCTTCATACACCAAGAGGCTCCATAAGTCGTCCCCCGGATCGATATGTACGATTCCTGGGAGTTCTTTTGGATGAAAATTTATCATTTAAGTGGCATGTTCAAACGATAAGAGTGAAAATTTCCCGTGGACTTGGGATCATCCGAAAATTAAAGCGTTTAATTCCTTTCCCTATCCTCCGTCTTTTATACTTTTCTCTGATTTACCCTTATATATGTTACTGTTCGTCTGTGTGGATGTCCACATTTCCCTCGGTACTTGCTCCTATTCACAATCTTTATGAGAAAGCGGCAAGAATTCTCCAGTCGGCAACACACACTCCTCTTGACCTCCTCAAAATTAAAGATATTTATGTTTTATCTCTATCTTCGTTGACATATCAATACTTCCAGGGAGATCTCCCATGTTGTTTTTCGGGACTGCTTAAACTAGTAGGGGAAGTAAATTTGTATATGGTTCGTAACCGGGAGGATGTGATGATTCCAGCTAGTCCCTCGGTTCGTTCAGACTTCGGCCTGGCAGTGACTGCGGGGCGTGCCTGGAACTTGGTTCCCGCTGAGATCCGGCAGTCACGAACACTTGGCTCCTTTAAGAGACAGATGAAAAGTGTCTTATTAAAGGCTTCTTATTAAATGTTTCTTATGGTTTATTTATTATTTTTTTTGGGGGGGGTTGTTGTTTTGTTGGTGTTGTATCCTCGATGACGCGAAAATTTTAATTTATATTTTATTGTCGGGTGATGTAAGGGTCGCTGTTCCGTGGGGACTGCCGGTGAGTTGATTTCTTTTCCTTACATATTTATATTTAGATGTTGGTTAGTATGTTTATGACAAGTTTTACGATTCTTTATTTATTGTATGCCGTTTCCCAAATAACGGCCATTGAGCCCTTTGGGATATTGTTTTTGTTATTGTTACTTTATGAAAATAAATAGAACTTGAACTTGTATTTTTTTTTCAATTTTTTCCCATCAAGGTACCAAAAAAAGTACTGTTCAATGAAAATACCCAAAAATTTTATTTTGTAAAGTTTGGTAGGAGGGAGAGGGAGCAAAAAATCTAGGATACAGTAGTCCCCCAGGCGCTCCTCCTCAGTGGACGCCCAATGATACCTTCTCATGAAATATTGTCGTACCAGAAATTCTTACTAGTATTTTGATAGAGAAACTCGACAGGTGGGGATTAAGCTACTTACTTTCTTCAAAACTTTAAAGAAGCTGTTAACATTGACAACTAAATTTAACAAAAGGAGACCCTGATGACGGATTTCGACGGAGAGGGAGTCTGTGTTTTTAGCTGATTTACTCAGATGAGGCCCAGTAACTATTGCTAAGAAACATGAAGAGAGTTAAGAGCAGGAGATATGAGGATATAAGGCTCATAACTCGAAGCTTCGACGACGATTTGCAGCTAGGGCCAGGCACAATTGAAGTCTCAGTCAAAACACTTTTTTAAAAGGGAATCAAAAAGCTGGAGAACCACTATTACAACTGTCTCAATTTGAGCAGAGAAACGTAAATCACTTGATGAACTATGATAAATAATTATATTATTACTTGATACAGGTTATTTCTAAGCCATAGAAGAGATGGTAAGGGAAAACTGACCTTATTCCAAGGGCTCTAAGGTGACTCAAGCAATGAGACATCAACGTCAAAAAAAATTTTGTTTAGTTTTTAGTTACTTAATTCTAATCAGGAATGAATTCAATTCAATTAAATTAACCTAATTAATTCAATTAGGCATAGTTTGTCTGTGTTCATTTCAAGTAGTCAAATTAAAAACAAATCATGCTTTGTTACAGATAACTAGGGGATAAGTACATTCGCATCAAATATACAGTCAAGTGCAACGAGTCCTTCAGGAAGACACAGAAACTTTCTAATTTTGCTAAAAGCAAAAATAGCCTGTAGAATGGGTTCACACAAACTATACGGCTACTTGTCAGGGACCCAGCCAACGAAATTCTAACATCACAGGCATCAACGAGCTAAAGAAGGTTTGAGGAGTTTATCAGGGGCAGAATTGGTTGCTGAAAATCAATATAGGCGGGCGCAACGAAAATTTTGTGTGCCAAATGAGATATCACCTAATTTGCATAGTCGTTGACGTCATCAGCTATATTTTCTGTTTTTTGACCTAGATGAGAGGTTTGAACTTAGAATTTGAAACAGAATAAGGTACCGAGAGAAGATGAGCACAGTCAGATCGCTTCCTAACTGCATATTATTAAAGCATACCTAAGTGGTGACACCAGAAACCAACTTACCTGTACTTGCATCAAAATTATGTTCAAAGGAGGAGGAGCAAAGCAAGTGGGACTGCACAGAAGGTGACAAAACCTTTGCAGCTTCATTCCGTTAGTGGCGTCAAAACAGAAGCCACTTGGAATAAATTAAAGTGCACGGATATTGAATCCTAGCCTCGACAGAAGCACGTCCGAAATAATAAAAAAAAAATTGCTGCAGAAATAGAGCTTTTAATAAAAAAAGAGAAAGAAAAGGAATCTAAAGAAAATGACCACAAATTACGCATATGTTGTGCTTCTTCGGGGCGAATTATCTCACTTACTGATGTCCGCTTCCTCGTATGTGCTACACAGAAATTCCTCAAACCTCGAAGCGAATCAACATCAAGTATAGCGAACTATACTTGATCGCTGTCTATTACTACAGCTTCCACTGTCCAACATCTTCCAACTTTTTTCATCTGTGAAAAACACCCTTATCCTTGGCTATTCTATCTAAGATGTTGACTGCGCCAACTGTCTTTACCAATCATATCACCTGGGTGGAAGCTGTTCATTTAATTGATCTTGGCATTACCCAATATCACCTCTTCATCTGCATCTACTCCTAGTCCTAGTGACTTAGTCCTAAACTCGCAAAATATCTAAAATTCATTCACTTCGTTAACATTACATCTAGGAGGCTTAGATAATCAACATAACCTAAGTTTAGCACCCCCGTAAAATTTCCGCTAGGTGCATAAGTGTAGCGCAAAGAGGGTATAGAGCATGGAAAGATCTGGGTAACATTGGGAGAGTTAGGGTAGAGGAGGGAAGAGAACTTGCAAAAATACTTAGTATTGCGTAGAGTATAGCTTCTCCACGCTAATGTCGATCAATTGAAGAGCTCGTAAGTTCTTAATACTTGCAAGTGCAAATTAAGGCAAGCTAAGTGTGAAAAGTAGAATGGAGAGATGATACTTCCACTCTACTCTTAAAATCCCTCATTAGTGGAATGGATCTGAAATTGCACTCATTGAGAAATATTCTACCAGAAAAAATGCTCAGAAAAGCTCCCCAGAAAAAGAGGTAGATGTCACTTGCGCCGTCCGGCTAGCAAAACATCTTACCAAAGTTTAGCTTTATATTTGTGCGCGGAAGTTGGTTCTTCATGGTGAGAATGATATTGACTTATGCAGTTTTTTTCGCTCTATTTTTGAGTACCAGAATCACTCCTGTTGAAGCAGTCGCTTCAAGCAGTCGTTCTACCTTTTTGGCGCCATCTATCTTGACTACGCTAACTGCATTGCACTTACAGCGAGAAGTCACAGGTGGTGCATCGTCCACCAATGGAAACAATCCGACAGGAAAAAAACGTGGATGCCGGGCAGGGAAAAATGAAAGGAGAAGGCGTACGGGGTGTGCTATTTCGGTACTAGTGACAAGCCGTGACTATTGTTCTTCGCCAAAACAAGTGTTTGAGCGAAACCTGGTGAAGATCAAGATATCCAGAGCACCTAAAATACCGAGTCTGAAGAGATTTGACGAAACCCCCGTGTGCCCCATCCAGGATAGCCCGCCCGTTCTTAAGCCCGAACGTCCTTTAGCTAAACGTAAGTTGCCAAATATACTTGTGTGTAACGCTAGATCTTTAAACAACAAAACTGATGCACTTGAAGTTATTGCCAGGCAGAACAACGCCTCAATAATAATAATAAGCGAATGTTGGGACACTTCTGACGAATCGGCGCGCATCAAAGGTTACGCAAGCTACTTTAATACGCGTCACGATCGTGGCTTGAATCGTCGAGGAGGAGGCGTTGGACTTTATGTTCGTAATGACCTACCCTCAAGGCTGTTAAGTGAGCCTATTGACTCCAACCACGAAATATTATGGACCGAATGTAAACCTGCACGTTTATCAAAAAGATTTTCACGTTTAATTGTTACTTCGGTCTATTATCCTGAAAGCACTAAAAACAGGAAAGATTTAATTGAGCACATTCAGTTTTTCGTAGACAAAATGCGCCGCAAGCATGTCTCTCCTGGCTTTGTTATTGCCGGAGACTTCAATCGAACTAATAGGCAATGGGTTTCAAACATTTTAGATTTGCGACAAGCCGTTACAATACCTACCCATCAAAGTGGCAGCACACTTGACTTGATTTTTACAAACTTGACAGACTTTTATTACGCACCGAGATCCCTAGGACCCCTTTTGAATTCTGATCACTTTATCATCTTCTGGGAAGCCAGTTCGGCAATTCCGAAGCACATTTGGTCGCTGGATCGGTAATTATCAGTTTGAGGACATTTGCTCTGAACAAGATATTAATATCAAAGTCAATAAGCTGAATACTCTGCTTCAGGAGCAATTTCAGACTTGTTTTCCCGTAAAAGTCATTACTGTGAATGACACTGATAAACCGTGGATTACCAATGATCTAAAGAATTTAATAAAAACCCGTTGTCGCCTTCATATCGCTGGTGATACTGTAGCTTCAGCCAAGTTGCGTAATCATATTGTTAAACTGAACAAGCGCGCCAAAAGGCAGTATGTGAGGGATAAAATTACTCCCTTACTCACAATAGACCCCCACAAATGGCATTCCTCAGTAAAAAGACTTACCGGTAAGACAACACTCAGAGATCTAAGGCTGCTCAAAGAGGACGGTACCTTAACCTCAGCTAATGAAGTCAATTCTTTTTTTGCTGACATTTGTACCACATTTCCATCAATCACCAAATCAGAAATTGATACTATCATTGCTGGTGCAGAGATTGAGGACGTATGTGAAGTCTCTGAATTCACTGTTTATAAGGAACTCCTAAGACTGAAAGCGAACAGTGCGTCCTACCCAGGTGAGCTTCCAGTAAAGCTGTTACGCGAATTCGCCATTTTTCTTGCTGAGCCACTCTCTTTTATAATCAACCAATGTTTCCGTCAGCAAGTTATCCCTAGTGCTTGGAAAAGAGCATATATCCGCGTTATTCCAAAAGTAAGGTGTCCAAAATCTTGTGATCAACTCCGGCCTATATCAATAACTCCGATCCTTTCTAAAGTTGCAGAAACGTTTATTTACCGCAAACTTATGTCACAGGTCTCTGCACATCTAGACCCGTATCAGTATGGATGCTTAAGAGGCAGCAGCACAACTGTTTATTTAGTACGGATGTACCATCTCATTGTCGAGTGGCTCGACCGAGGAAGTGCTATAGTCGATCTTCTCGTAGACTACCGAAAGGCTTTTGATCTTATTCGCCATTCCGTTGCTATTACAAATCTACGCACCATGGGTGCGCAAAAACATATTCTCCTTTTAGTGATCAATTTTTTACAAGCCCGCTATCAGTGCGTTTAGTCTTTTCCCAGGAGATACCGACTCTGAATGGGTCGAGCTTACATGCGGAGCCCCACAAGGTACTAAGCTCGCTAGTCTACTGTTTTTGGCAGTGATAAATGTCATCCTTTCCGGCTATGAAGAAAGATTTAAGTATGTAGACGACTTGTCAGTCCTACTGAAGTAAATTGTTGATAAGTCTGAGGCAACGAAATACTCAACAACTTTAAAGATGAATATACTGCGAACAGTCTCCAAATCAACGAAGGAAAGACTAAAATCCTTCGCTTTAATCCCCTTAAGAGAGACTTTGTGTGCCCTCCTTATCCTAGTGAATCTTCGGCAGTAGTGCTTGGTGTCAAGTTTAGCATCGACTGCTCTTTCAGCCTTCATGTCGATACAATTATCAAAAAGGCAAATAGTGCGATGCGGACACTTATACTAATGCGTCGATTTGGTTTTTCAGTGACACAACTAAGGATAGCCTATCTCACTTACATTCGACCAATTTTAGAGTATGCATGTCCCGTATGGGGCCCACAAGTCAATAACACTATTTACCTATGTGACCAGCTTGAGTCAATACAAAAAAGAGCAGTCAAAGTAATATTGTGCGATGCTTTTACCGAACATAAGGTAACATTATCCACTTTACAATTTCCCTCTCTTCAAGAGCGTCGTCTCGGTTTGATCCTTGAATTTGGCCAATATCTTCTCAGAAGTGATAAATACAGATCGATACTACCACCAGTTTTAGTGAAACATCGAAGTACTAGGTTGAAGAAAATTGACAGATTAGTAGCACCTCCTTCACGCACAGATCGTTTTTCCAACTCATTCATCCCTTTCTTTGTATCAAAGTATAACAATTGTTGATTTTATCCTATTTGTCTTCTGATTTTTTTGTCATTTGATTTAATCCTTTTTTTGTAAGCACAAGCGCCATTTAGTTTTATGACTACGAGAGATTGTGCAAATAAAACCGATTCTATTCAGAATAAAAATATACCCAATCTTAGTTTTTTCCATTTCTGCAGATACATCCTTTTTGCCATTGGCGCAAGGAATATTGAATGCGCCACCAGATATTCGTTTTCAGCGCTTGTTTCTGCCCTAGACTCCATATTCAAACCTTCTTTAGCTCGTTGAAGCCTGGTAACTATTTTCCAGCGATCTTTGGCGGTTTTTATCCTGAGTCCTTGACTATATTTCTGCTTTCCTGACAGAAAATGACTCTCACATAACACAGAATCCGTTAAAATACAAGCAGAAAAAGCATAGATTGAGTCCAAAGAAGGCAATAAGTATTAGCTTTGGTTTTTATCTACAAGAGAAGTCAAGAATATTCTTTTTGCCATGGATATCAATATAGCTTCTTGGAAATAAAATTAGTTTAAATGAAATTACCACTTTTGGTTTAGCCAGTTGTGACCGAAAAAAGAAAAGAAATAGCAAACAAACAAATATGATTTTCAAAGGCTCAAATCAACTGTTCTAGCGCAGCCCAAAAATTGGAATGATGCACGAACTAGCATAAAAAGCAAACGATTATATGTGACTCAAAATGTAGAAATGTCAAATTGTGATTTTGTTTCTTTTTTTTATTGCAAAGATGCATTAATTTGAACCAAGGGTTAAAAAGAAGTAAACAGATCCTAATAAAAAAAAGAAAGAAAAATATATGAAAAATAAAAAAAAGAAACATAAAAACAAACCTTGAGCCATATTGCTACTTGTTCCCCACTGAGCGACAAAGTTGCCTTGACTATCAAACTTAACTATCCTTGAGTTGCAATAACCATCAGCGATAAAAATACTACCATCTTGATGGGATATAGCAACTGATGTCGGCTTACAAAAATGCTTTTCATCACTTCCAGGTTTGAAAGCTTCTCCCAGAACCAAACTTGGAGTTTTCAGGTCATTTTGAGTGAATTTGAACACTTGGTGAGTCGCAACGTCTGTTAGCCATGTGTTGCTTAAATTGTCGACAGTAATACCATGTGGGAGATAGAAACTAAAATAGATTTTATATAAATAAATGATGACAGCATTCACTATTTTTACATATAAACTGATTGGCAATTACAATAATTAAATCTGCTACGAGAAGTATGTCATCAGTGGGACTGAAGCTCGCAATCTCTTGCATACTAAACAAGTGTGTCGCTGGACCATGATACCATACTTAGAGAACATAACATCGCAGCGAAACAATCTAACACACCCTCCCCATATACCGAACTTCCACCAAAAATCATTTTCGTATGCATATTCGCCACTCATGATAACTTGAGGAATTAGCTGGAGCTCACAGCCAAATATACTGTTGGAGCTCATATACTAAATATACTGCGCTCAATTATACTTACTGAAAACATATTAGCGAGTCCAGATGTGGAATTGTTTGTGCTAATAAAAGATTCATCCGTCTTAAATTATCTCATAAAACAAGAATTAACTGGACAGCATTATACAGATAGAATTGAATTCTTTCTTAATTAAGGGAATAAATTCCAAGCGTGCGATGTAACGATAAGATTCTGTACTAAAAGCTGAAAAAGGGCTTTAAAGATCACGAGGCTCTGGTTTGATTACCTATGTGACGGTCTTGAACGTGTGGTTACGGAACGTCGATGAAACGACAAGTTTAGGGATGTGATGATACACCTTAACTAACATATAAAACAATTCCTACTATGTTGAGATCGTTGCTTGTCTTAAACAAAGCGAGTTCGTTTCAGTAATTGCTTCACAGACTCGTTAAAAAATGCAGAATTCTTTGTGGAAAGAAGTCCCTCACCTTAAGATAATTAAGGACAGGGAAAAGAAGTACTTCCGATATGGAACGTTTGTGGTACCCACATTCTGGATACATTTTAACATCAAAGGAAAACTGTCTAAATTCAAGATATTTGCGATATGGTAGATACAAGGCCAGATAATTTTCAATATGTCCTGGGCAGCGGAATGAAATAATGAATTCTAGTAAGCTTATTCCAGGTTCTACATCTAACTTAATTCCCACAAATTCACAGCGTGATCATTAATCAAAATGTTCAGTTAAGTGAATTAAGCTGTAAATTCTCGGTTTCCCAAGATGTTTGTTGCAGTGATCCTGGCAAATGTACGGCAAAAACCCATAATTCTGGTTATTGCCACGTCCGTGATGAAAAGTATTAAAAGATTAAAGTTAAAGTCTATATATTTGGATGGGATTATAATTATTCACCTGAGAGTTGATTCTCCTGAGTTAATTTGCCATTTGTAACTACCTTTTCCGATGTATCTGAGTAGCTCACTAGTACCCGATTCCTTTTAATACGGTGCTGTCATTTTGGCCTTAAAGGATGAGCAAGATCTCACGACCTTACGGATTTTACGACCGTATCACGGTAAATTGCAACCTTAATAAACTATTAAATATTTTCTTCTCATGGAAGATCAGGTCGATAACGAAGCTAATCAACTCGGTTAAAATCACGTGTTGGTTGTCAACATGCCCATCGGATACTTGCTAATGTGTTGCAAGAAGGAAACTGACTGAAGTTCGTTTCGCTGCTATCGATTTATCTAAGGCTTTTGATGGTAATAGCGATTCCAAGGAATTGTTTTCTCTAGTGCAATCGGGTCTTGATAATTCTGATTTACATGTATTAAGATATTGGCATAAAAACCCCTTTGTTTACCTGGATACGGGATCACGAGTTTTTGGCAAGATTCCAGTTGGGTGAGGAGTTCACCAAGGAGGTGTACACTCTCCACAGATTTAAAAACTTGTCTATTTAATAGGCTTAACCAGTTCCCATCTCCAAATTTTTTGGACGTATTTTGTCTCATGTAGGCCGTTAGTCTTTGCTTGTTAAATTTCTCTCATTCCAGAAATCAGTCTCAGTTTCAACACTAAAAGATGTAAGTATTTACCATTTAACTCTGGGAATTATGTTGATACTATCCAGAGGATTCGAATGAATATTTGCAGATCACTGGCTTCATTTTGAGTACGGGCACCTTCTGATATTAAAAATGAGCTGAAACTAGGATACATTAAAATTACCCCAAATCTCAGGAGATACAATAGAAATACACATGCTTGATTATATTCCGGCTTTTGCAATCACACTGTTCTATATGTGGCTAGCGTTAGTTGTCACAGCCAAAGCCTGAAGGCTAGAGATTATTTTTATGCTACACTAGGTATTAATATACCATTAATTAACCAAGTAGTCACCATAGCGCAATTGACTTTAGCTGATTTTGGTTTATTTCGTTTCTACCGCATTTGTTTCTTCGTTTCACTTTCCTTATGGGCCGAATGAGTAGGAGACTCTTAAAACGCAAGACTAAGAGCTCATATCTTTATTTAAGCCAGGTTTGGTTGTGATGCGTCCACTTCTGGTATCTATCCTCATTATAGTAGCATAGGTACTCCCTATCCGCCCTTCCACAGAGGCCAGATTAGCATACACCCTAAAATGTAAAACTAGGACAGTTGCTGATACCCATAATCCCATTTGTCTGAGATAGAACAACCTCTATTAACATATGCAACGACACCGAGGATTTAGGACCTCTCCCCGTGCAAAGATCGATCTCAGCAAGAGCTAAAGAGATAAAACTCGGAAATTCACTGATATATTCAAAAAAAAAATTAATCCCACAGCTCACTCCAATAGGTGTCCTGATCCCATGTGTTTGGACCCTCTCGCCAGTTTCCTACAAAGACTGGACGGGGTTTGAACCCTAGACCATTAGAAATCAAGTTAGATCTCCACATCAAGTTAGATTTATATCTGACAGCCAGATCTGTTTGACACCATGATGGCAAGAATACAGGGGTTCCTCTCCCAAAAAGTATGGCCAGGCGATGAGTTCTGAGTTCTTTATTTAACATTAAAATCCATAAACAAAAAATTACTTCAAGACAATCTCCCCCATAAGGCTCCATGGCCGGGAAAGAACAGGGGAGAAAAAAATACCAAAAAAAAAAAAATATAAACAAAATCCAAAAACTAAATTGAGTCGCCCACCTTAATAATCTCCAAAAAATGACAAGCTAGGCAGGGGGTAGCACATGATTTCACCAACTCAATTAAATATCCAACTTAATCCAGAGACATCAACTCCAAGGGAAACCGGAATAAAAAATAAAGAGACAAAAAAAAACAAAAAAAAAAACAAAACAAAAAAAACAAAAACAACAAACAAACAAAATTATTTACTAGCTATAAAATCTCTAACATAATTTTTGAACATACCAAACGAGTGGCAGTGTCGTACGAACTCTGGGAGCGTGTTCCAGATCCTGTTGCAAGCTGTCAGAGGGTTGAAGTCAGACCTCACTGACGGTGTGTGAAGAACCAGTAAATTGTTGGAAGTGCGGAGATGATAAGTCGATTGATCAGAAACAAAAGATATATTATTACATAGGACAGCAGGAAGATGGCCGTGCAACTGTAAAAAAACGAAATAAGAACAAGAAAGAAAATAGAGAGATTTCAAATAAAGCAAGGGTTTAAGTGAAAAACGGTTAGTTTCCTGAATAAGAGTCCTTGCTTTATCATAAAGTTTTGAAAGTGGCTTCAGAGACGAGGGAAAAGTTGACATCCAAATAACAGAACAATATGAAACATAAGACTGAACTAGGCTGCAGAACAAGAGTCTAAGAATCGACCCTGGAAATATATATTTGAGCTTTCTAAGGATTCCGAGACTCCTGGAGACTTTCATTTTAATCAGGTCAATATGATGCTTGAACGAAAGATTTTCGTCAAGCAAGATGCCTAGGAATCGAACATAACGATCCTTAGGTCTACTTAGAGAACCTCTTGATAAATTTATTTCATTTAAATCAGGGCAAGCCTTTGAGACTCTGGAGAAAATGAGAAAACATGACTTTTCGACATTTAAGGCAAGATAATTTACATCAAACCACTGGATAACTCTTTCAAAAAGGGCTATCATCCTTGAACGAAGATCAGACTCAGTTCTACCAGTTGTGCCAAGAGTACTGTCATCAGCAAAAGCAATAAGTGTATCCGGTAAGGACAAACTCTTGTCACAGCTAGTGACGGATACTGGTTGACAAAGACGACAGCAAATGGTAGGTTTTAAATTTTTAACCGCATTAATAAGGTCATTGACGTAGATTAAAAAGAGTATCGGCCCAATGACAGATCCTTGTGGAACACCAGACTCTATTCCAGAAGGATTAGAAAAGTCCGGATGAACCGAGATGACTCGACCAGATAAATATGATAGAAACCATGAATAAGCATTCCCTCTTATACCAATATGGGACATTTTCAGAAGAAGAATCTTGTGTGTTAATGAGTCAAACGCTTTTCGAACATCAAGAAAAAGAGCAGCAGGTATCAAACCAGAGTCAAGAGCTGAATTTAAATAATTCAAGAGAGTTGCACATGCATGCTCAGTTGAATGTTTCGCCCTAAAACCAAACTGAAAATCATGAAAAAAGTGTTTAGAATTAAGAAAATCAAGAAGCCGAGAAAGCATAGCTTTTTTCAAAAATTTTACTAAACACTGATAAAAGAGATATGGGACGATAATTTGCAGGATCATTCCTTGATCCACCTTTAAAAAGGATGATAACACGAGCACGCTTTAGAGCACTTGGGAAGACACCATCTTCAAAAGAAAGATTGACAAGTCTCGTGAGGGCACACACAATGACAGGAAGAATGAACTTGACAACCTTAGTCGGAATACGGTCTGGGCCAGAAGATGAAGAACCCCTCAAACAATTGACAATTCTGGCTATTTCAGCTTCAGAGACAGGTTCCAATGCCATTGATTTAGGACAAGGTGGTCCTAGATAAGACCTAAAATCAGGTAGAGAAGAAGAAGGACTTACAGAAGAGGCTGTAGTTTTGCCAATATTAGCAAAATAGGAAGTAAACGCATCTTGAACTTTTAGCTCACCCTCTACATTTTTCCCGTCAATCACAACACTTGAAGGGACAGAAGGAGGCAGAAAAGATGGCCTGATAACAGAATTGATTACTTGTCATGTCTTCCTAATGTCTTTACTGCACGCAGAAAACTTTCTATGATAAAATAACGATTTAGCCCTTCGGCAAAGCGAATTGTAAACTCTTCTATAAGCTTTGAAAAGTTGAAGCCGAGAATCACGCGAAAATGGCTTAGAGCATCTGTAAGCCTTCCAAAGATAATTTTTCTTCCTCCAACTTTTAAGGAGTCCAGGGGTCATCCAAGGATTCAAAGGGGTTGTTCTTTTCGATGCTGGATTCGACTGGGGTGCATTACATGTATCAAAGATAACTTCTTTCAAAGAATCATAAAACGAATTAAACAAAGAATCTATGTCAGACCCATTTTCAGAAATAATCCAGGAACGACCTGCCAACCGTGACCTAAGAATATGCAAGTTCTGATCATTAAATTTTAAAGAGGAAAAACCAGCTTCTTGGCTCCTCCTTGGCAACGAATCGGAAAAATCATACATTGAAAAAACAGAAAAATGGTCTGAGATATCACTCATCAATATAGAATTTCGTACCAACGTCAAAGATGAAAAAATATTATCAAGCAAAGAAGCGGTAGTGTTAGTTATGCGAGTTGGAATGCTTGTTGAAGGCAGTGTTCCACAAGCGAGCATTGTCGAAAGAAAATCCAAGGACGAGGATGACCTCCGGTCAAACAAATTAAGGTTGAAGTCGCCCATAATTACAAGTTCACATGAATGAAGTTGGATTATTTCCAAGACCTCATCAAGAATCTGAAGGAAACAGGTAACAGACCCACTAGGAGACCGGTATATATTACCAACAATCAAAGCTTTTGCTTGGGTTTTAATCTCAATAAATATGGATTCAAAAATTCCTTCTTCATTTCTTGACAGGTCATGTCTAACAGAGTACGGAAGGCATTCCGAAACATAAACAGCAAGGCTACCTTTAGCCATCCTACTTCGATTCAAATATTCCATCTTGTACCCAGGGAGATGCAATAGAGATTCGTTTTTTGAATCAAGGAAAGTCTCACAAAGACCAATGAAGTCAGGGTGGCCACTATGCACTATTTTTTTCAACTCATCAAACGAAGAAAAACCATGAACATTAAGCTGAAGTACAGAGAATATACAATCTCGTTTGGATACTCGATCTAAATCAGATACGTATTTACTACTAACTGAAAAATGGGGATTTGATGGTGATTTGTTAGACTTACCTACTGAATTATTTATCAAACTAAGAACATCAATTGGGTTATTTTGAAGATGAAATAGTCGCTCACCCAAGGAGGAGATGTCACCCAAACTAGAGTCAGACAAATAAAAAAAAAAAAAAACATACAAACTATGATCCATCATGCGCACCCACCACCCAGCTTGGCATCTTCATAACAATGACATGTGGACAGCAACTAGGAAAACAGAACGATGAACTCATTTTTTGTGAAAAAAGAAACTGAAACAGAAAAAATAAAGGCCAAAAACAGAAAACTTGAATTAGAAAAAAACTTGTATACAAAATGAAAAACAACAAAAACATAAACTAAATCTCCCAATCCAGGAGAAAAATTTATATATCATAACTTAAGAAAAAAAAATCATCAAACATCATACATATTACAAACATCAAACAAATCACTAAAAAAAAAAGAACAAATCACACATATTACTCATCACCTCCGACTATCACAGCGGGGGAGGGAACCACAGAGGTCGCATTACTAGATAGTTTAAAGGGATCAAAACATGAGTCCTCTATTCGCAACCAAATCTTACTCTTTGAAGACTTTTTCGCTTCAATCCATACACTAATCCCTTTCGTTATTACTCGGGTTTCAGCAACTCTAGTTGAAGTGTCAGATGATGTACGTAGATTATAGCCGAAAGATAGCAGTTCTTTTCTACGACGTGCCAATTCACGCGGGAGATCGGAAGTGATACTTTTTCCAGATCCCTTCAGCCTACCACAATTTTTCATAATAGCGTCTTTATCTGCTAAATTAGCCAAAGTCACGAAAACTGGCCCGGCTTTTAGTGTAGTCCTAGACGTTGCCCTAGTATTAGAGCCTGATGGTTTATTTCCATTTAAACGATAGCACTTGACGAAGGGCATTGAATTTGCGTTACTGACTCCTAATTCAGAGAGAAACTCACGGGTAGCATTTTCTGAGTTACCACCTTGAACAGCTGGTATACCGTGAAGTAGAATATTATGTCTTTTTGAAACAAGTTCAACTTGAAGACAAGACTTTTTTAGATTTACTACTTCGGTTTTGAGAACCGTATTTTCTTCTTTGAGTTCCAAATTCTCATTTCGCAAAGCCTCAATCCCCTTTTCCAGGCTAAGAATCTTCGTCATAAGCTCAGTGTGTTTCTGATCAAAGTACGACTTCGTGAGAGACATCATAAAATTATTCAATAATCTCCCCTAGATTGGCTAATAACCAAATCAAAAATCCATTAAACAGAGACTTACTGGCAAGTGTTCAAACAATTCAAACAGAACAAATATCCTAAATAAGCAATAGCATCCACCAGCGCGCACTAGCTCCGAACGGAATGAATGCTGGCAAGCAAATGATGACGTACCAAAAGTTCAGCTATGACATTTAATCCTACTTTCCAAGCAATTTCGTGGCAAATGTCCTAAGTATAAGGAATTTAGGTAACTCTTTCCCTGCACGGGCTGTATTGTCATGGGACATCCAAATAGCACAACTCAACCAATCGTTTTTAATTTTCACCGAGTTTGGTTGCGATAACTAGTTTGGTTTTGATATCTCCTTCTGACTGATATGCTGCAGCGAAATAAACTTAAGAATTTCCTTGCCACATAGCTCATAGCTCTGACATTAGCTCTTACTTCCAGATTTTCGGTTGAGATCGGGTGACCATTTTTAAGAAGATGGCTTGACGAAAAGAAATAAGGGCTGCCCTATCTTTGCCGCCACACAGGTAAAAGGTCCCTGGCTCTAAAAAGAGAGCTTGCATATCAAATGACAATTTTGGCAAAGTTTGGCGGGGAACTGTCAAAATACCTCCTGGTAGATGTCCTGATGGCGAGAATTTTAGGACTTCCTTCAACTTTACCACTCCCAGAAGTTTGGATAAGAGTTTCATCATCAAACAGCATAACTGGGGCAGTAATTCATAAATGTATCGAAATATGTTGAGCTTCGGCTAGGCTATGCAGTATTTTAAAAATGTCAAAACTTCACTTGATTTGACAAGAATTAAGGAACTGCCTTCCCTACTACCCCCCTAGAGAGGCCGGATTAGGTTCAGGCTCAGATAAGGAACAAAGGGAAAAGTGGCACTCACTTTCCACTGGGTTTATTGGCATCCGATGACCCTTTCTGATAAATGTTGAGCTGAATATGGACCTACAAAAGACACATCCAAGGGACCAACGCATAGTTCCTCCAACTTCGACTTAGACCAACAACATGCTCTGCCGGATAGTCCAAAAATAAGAATTTAGGGACTCTTACACCCTTCCTCAGATACTAAAACAGATATATACTGTTTAAAGTTACATCTAGGAATTTAACATTACTTTCCATCAAAACTGATTGGAATCTGATAGCTTATTCAGTTAGATCCAATGACTGTAATACTTTAAGGATTTTCCTTTCGTCTCCTTTTGACAAAAAGCTCAGTTCGTGTCACAAGCCTCATCAGCCATAGCTCTGACACTAGCTCTTACTTCCCACCAAGTTTAATCAAGTTGCAAAAACATCTTCTGGTATATGTTCTGATGAAAGACACTCCTTCTTCCCACAGAGGTTAGATTGTGTCTGGACATTCAAAAAGCAAAACCAGGACACTTAATATTATTTCCCGTCAAGCTCCGTTGAGATGTGATAACTGTCCCTGGCAGATGTATAAATCACAATATTTCGGATAAGTTCTCTCCATTCCTCCACTTAATCCTAGTTATTTCGGACTTCTGTGGGGTAGGATGTGCATATTTTTATTATTTATTTTTTTTACGACAACAATTACCAGGAAGGGTTGTTCAGATCCCAACAAAACCTATTGGAAAGTAGGCACTAATATATTCTTATATATGGTGATGTCGACGGTGCTCGACATCATCCCGACTTCTATGAAGTTTAGTGAAGGTAGTTCCAAGATTCTTGTCCTCACTACCACTTACCGGAATGGATTGTCGGGTTTAAACCAACTCGAGGGAAACTTCACTTGACCTTACTGGGGAGGGGAGGTCCTTATTTTTCTTTTCATCAGGTTATCTACAGGATTAGTTTAACTTGGTAAGACTTAAGCACTAAGAGCCCTAGCTATGTCGTCTGTATACCCTCAACTAACCCAACCTTTGTGAGAGACGGCTTCCCTAAACTCTTGTCTTAGCAAAGTCTGCCAAAAAATTGTCGGAACTCTACAGAACTCCGTAGAAGTACAATTAAATGTCTTGGTTTTGACTTCTGGAGGTCCATATGTGTTCATAGTTGTGCCCAACCCTCCCGGGGTGTGTGTGAGATTAGGGAAAAAGTTCTAGTTTGAGCAATAGTCAAGATCTTAAGTCAAGTCTCTAAAAATATCATAAATGAAAAAGTCCTGATGTACCAGAATTATTATCAATATTTTTTTCCCTCGGATTTTACTAGAAATTGACCAGAGGAAAGTATCCGTGTAGAAAATTGTTATACCAGCACAAAAAGGGTTCAATAATAAAATAATTACATATAAATATAAAAATAAATAAATAATAGATATATGAAAATAAACAAAACAATAGTCACTTTATTTCAAGGAGTCTATATCTGAAAATGAGCCCTCGAAATACAGCAAATTTAAATAGACAGAAAAAATGATGTCTTACAGGTTTTTCCCCCACGTTCTAGTAATTTTTCCTGATTCAGGGACCATTTCAACAACTGTATCAATCGGTATAGGTCCATCCTTTTTACGCTGGTAAATGTTGTCAGGTCTGAAATCAAATGGTCCCCATTCCCTATCACCACGATGAAATATCATCAAGGTTCCGTCAGTTGTAAGGAATACAGATGTTGGTTGACCAATCCTGAGATCGGTTTCAGGCCAATTCTTGACAAACTCGAACCCTGAAACTGAATTGCTAATTTAATAAACACAAGTGGATAACTTATGATAAGGCTGTTGAGGTTAGACGCATTTTCCAAGTGTTCTCTTTTACCTGGCATTGTAAGCCTTATTTTCAGACTTTTTGTATCTGGTTATATATTAATCATATTACGGATAAAATACTTAAAGTATTATAAGCATCTGTTTTGAGGTGCGGTACAAAAACACTTTAAAAAATAATGGTGCCTGATCTGGGCTTGCATTCTGGAGAAAAAAAATATATACCCCTTTCCGTTAACCGTGTGCTTATAATTGGATGCTGGAATATTCAAGGTTTGAAATGAAAAATACAGAAATGGCAACATTTAGATATAGCTTATAGATATAGGAGTTAGATATAGCTTGTATGGTTGAGTCTTGGCATATTACTGAGGATGATCTGCAGTGCCCTTCCTGAAGCAATTATTCATTTTATGCAGTGAATAGAAAAACCTTCAAGAATAACCTGAATTATAGTGGTTTAAATTGTTTTTTAGTCAGACGTCATACTCTTCTGCAGTAGGAGTTGCTAGCCAACATAGTGTTGGGTAGATTTAACTGTGACAATACCTTTTTATTGTTGGTTCTGTATTTATTGTGCCGCAAAATAGTTCATACTCCTCTGAAGATACGTGGCTTATGCTGCATGAAGAAACGCGTTTTATGATGTTTCCAGTAGACCGTCTGGTTGTAGTAGGTGATTTTACTGCACATGCTTCCAATTTATTTGAGGTAAAAACTTTTTTTTTTTCAGATGAGAATGCAGAAATCCAACCGGAGGTCTTCAGGATGCCAAGGAGCAGTAACGACGTGTCTAGGCGAATAAATACGCGGGAGAGAAATTTGTTAGTATAGGGTGAAGATAATGAATATAATGAAAGGACAGAGGTAGAGGTGAGTACACTTGCTTCTCAGGGTCAAACCCTAGTGTCATTGATTATGCATTGGTAGACGTAGAGTTTGGTTCTTGCGTTTTGGATTTTGAGGTTCTCCACGTACCGGGTTCAGATCATTTTCCGATAAAACTTTCTCTCTAAATTGGAAGGGTATCTCATTTGACTTCTCTCCTCCATGTTGGCCGCAAAAATCAAGCCCTATGGGCAAAAAAGTTGCGTCAGAATTGGTCTGGGGAAGAAACTAAAATGCTTAAGGCTCGATCTTGTTCAGAAAAGATTTTGGACAAATTAAAATATTTAAGTGACAGTTATTTGGACCTCAATATAGTTACAGTCTCACTGACGCAGTTTCTCCATGAAGACGTAGGTCGGGTCCTGAAACCAATACCGCCGAAAAAGGGTTCGATTCGATGATGAGCGTAAACTCAGCAAGGTGGGTATATTTAGCTTATTAAAGAAGGAAAAAATGCTACTGGGTCAGAGGAACGACAAGAAGCCCTACTAGCATTTAGATTAGCTAGAAAGCAACACAAGGCTTTAGCAAAAAGGAAGACACTTTTGTACCAAATTAAAGAGCAAGAAAACTGTTTTCAAGCCTTAAAATCAGCCAGCATGAAAAAATTATGTAAGTCCTTGCGTGCGTGACAAATCCAAGGTGGTTCAGAACGTTAATTCCTGGACGGCATACCACGAAAACCTGGAGGGTCACAAGAACTTCGCCACCCCACCCATTTACCCGCAAGGGTCAATTGATTCAGCTGTTAGTGAATTCTCCCTCCCAGAGCATTCTTACCAGCTCATACAGAATATATCAGAGGAAGAGTATCAAGATTCACTGTAGAGGATCTTCTACAGATACTGATGGAATCTTCTTTACTATGAATTAAAAATTAATAGGATCCATATTGTCAGTTTTCTAAATTCAATACGGCCCTAGTTTCGTGCAGCTGGCCAGCAGCGTGGAACATGTCGTCAATAAAGCCGTTATTTAAAAAGGTTGACCGCATGATGCATAGTATTTATCGCCGAATAAGTCTAGTGTCAACTATTAGAAAAATTTCGAAAAAGGTTTTGGATGGTAAATTGGGGTGCTGACTGGATAGGGGTAATATTATAAGTGAGGCGCAAGGGGGATGTCGTAGGGGGTATTCAACAACTGGCCGGGTTTTTATACTTCAAGCTCTCACGGAGAAATATTGCAGCGGAAAGGGTAAGCTCAATGTCACTTTCCTCGACATTGAGAAAGCATTTGATAGCATTGATAGGCCCATTTTGTTTTGTTATCTAGTTAAGATAGGGCTACCTAGGCCATTTATTAAATTGTTAATTAATATGTATGAGATAACTTTATCTATAGTTATCATTGCTGAACAAGGTGTATCTAGGCCATTCAGAACCTTTAAAGGAGTCCGTCAAGGAGGCACACTGTCACCTAAGCTTTTTACTTTATACATTAATGATTTGGTACAGTACCTTGAACAGAGATGGGCCCCCACTGTCTCACTTGCAAATGCTCTATTTTCTTGTTTACAGTTCGCTGATGACACAGCTTTGGTGGCTAAGTCAGCCGAGAAGCTCCAAACTCTCCTGAATTTAGCCGAAGCTTAATTGGAAACAAAGAAATTAAAGCTAAACACATCCAAGACCGAAATTGTCACCTTTCATAGTAGTAGAACTAACTGACAACATGATTTTTCATTTACTTATAAAAGTGAGTCAATAAAGGTAGCCCCCAGATATATGTAGGCTACTTAGCATATGTGCTCGCAGCAAATGGGAACTGGGCCGAACACATTAAGTTAATGATTTCTCATGAAAAGGCAGCTGCATGTGCTCTACTCCGACAGAAACACAAAATGGGTATTGAGAATATGAAGGTACATAAGCACTTCTTAATGAATAAAGTCCTACCAGTTGCCAATTATGGTTACGAGTTGTGGGTGGCCATTATAGTGAGACAATTGGAGTCTCTGCAGTATATGTTTTATTTTTTAAGTAGTTGGCTTGAATGATAATTTTAGCAGTTTCGTCCTTAGAGGTGACCTGGGTTTACCAAATTACCGTCATAAGAGGATTATACAGATGATAAAGTTTTGATTACAGGTATTATATTTGCAAGATAACCATCAAGCGAAGGCGGCTTATAACGAGATGTTGAAATCTCCTAAAAAGGTAACATGGCCAAAACAGGTTGAAGCCCTGCTGGATAAAGCTGGTTTCTCTTGGGCATGGAATGAAGCTCAGGGTTTCTATTGCAAACCTAATGATTTCCTTAATGTGTTGGATTCGCGGTTTAGCGACCAGGTAATCCAGGTTTGGCTTACTGGTGTTGAGAAGTCAGGTACTCTAAGGTTTTATAAGCAGATTAAAGTAGTGTATGGTGAGGAGTTTTACTCGAGACTGAACCTGCCATGGAGAGCGCTGAAATGTTGGCTGCAAGTGCGAGCAAATTGTGCGGCATTGCGTAGGGGATATTGGGATCCTTATGATGCAGATGGCCTGTGAGGTAAGTGTGTCTTCCCCTTTTGTGGAGAGTATGGGGATAACCTGGAACATTTTATGAGCAATTTCCAAAGTTTGTAAACTTTAAGTAATATTTTTTTTCTGGGGGGGGAGGGTGGATGCACCACGACTCCCAGGTATCTCGGAGACCTCTTCTAAGGAACTAATTATTGCGATGGAAGGTTTTACAGACAATGTTTTAGAGGTATGTAAGTTATGATTTCAAAGTGTTGACTGCTACTGTTTCATTTGCTCAATTTATATGCATATAATTTATTTTTTCTGTTTTTTTTTTTCTTTTTTTTGTATATATGACCACTGGTTGTTAAATAAACGTAAAAAAACCATATATTTTAAATAGACGTTTATATACATATATATATGATACATATATACATGTTTATATACGTTTAATATACATATATACATGTTTATTAATATACGTTTCTATATGTTTATATATAACGTTTATATACATATATATATATATATACATTGTATGGATGAGTAGGGTTAAGGCCTCATTCAAGTGCTGGTCTATATTAATCACTAATTTAGGAAAACAGTCTTCCTTTTCTCCTTCTGTCTCTCTCTTTTTTTTTCTTTTTTTTTTCTTCTTTTTTTGTGTTTGTGCTGTTGCAGACAGTTAAGGGAAAAACAGATTCTAATTTCTTTAGATTGTCAAAGAAATCGATCGTATTAGTGATACGTTTAACAGTAATATTAAATATTCCATGTTTTCGGATAATATACCTATTTCTGAGCCATAATGGGACTCCAAGAAAACATTTAAAAAACCGGAAAAAGTACATTTAGATACGCTTTCCATCACTTTTATCTAAAATCTTCAAAAATGGAACGATGAAAAATATATGAGGTGTAAATATTTAATCATACATTTTAACAAGTATTTGTGTATCAAAACGACCTTTCCCCCCTTACTATCAGGCCATAGGTTTTCCTAAGATTTTTTTCTCAACACAGATGATAGCACCAACTCGCACCTAGCTTTAACTGTTGGGCCGAAAGACAACCGAAGGAGTGGGTTGGATTCTCGGATTCTCTACTAAAACTTTTCAGTGATCCCACCCTAACTGAATGACGCTGGAAATCATCATTATTATTTGCTACTAGGAATTCTGTTTTAGTAGGTTCAATCTTTAATCCTACCTCCCGTAGATGTGATTGTAATACATTAATTGTATTTTTCAATGGTACTAAATTGTCCGAAAACAACAAAATATCATCAGCAATAACATCTGTCTATATTAGTAACTAACGGCTAATTTCTCACATGGAGTTTTATTATTATCTATATCTTTGATCAAGGAAAATTTTTAGTCGAGTATTAAAGAATACATGGCCAGAATATGAAGGATTTTGTAAGAAGATCTAACAAACGTTTTTGAAAGATTACTAACATATGTAAAAAAAAAAGGAAAAAAAAGAAATAACCACATATATAGACATATATATATGTTTATAGTTTCCCGGATATTGGATCGAAGCTCACGGAGCTTGCTGGCAAAATACCCCAGTCTACTTATAAGTATCTGCCCACCCACAGAGCCTTACTCGTTTGCTTTAGTTTCTTGTTCTTTCTGTTCTGTGTAGTGTTTGTTTTGTTTCTTTTATTGATGCTTCGCTTTGATTTTTTGTAGCGGGTCAAAAATAAATTATTATTATTATATATGTACTGTAGAGAAGTAGAGTACCTTTATCCATTATATGGATTCTTTTATTGCTACTTGTCTTATTTAGGTCTATTTCGTTATGTACACCCTCTCTTTCATTTTCTTTGTCGCCTTGCGTTCTAACTGTATATTCTCAAGTTCTTTTTCCTCCTTTAAATATATCTTCTTTGTCCCCCTATATTCCGCTTTTGCCTAAAACGGTTGTGATTGTAAAGATTGATGTAAATTTTCTAACTTATTCATCTTCTTTTGGTTCATATTGTGGTAATTTGTTCATCATGGTGCTCATTATTTTTTCTTAGACTCCTTTCCACCCTATGCCAACATTCTTGTTTCAGATTTACAGTTTTCATGAGGAATGTTGGATGCTCTTTTTACTATTTGTCTTATGTCCTATAATAGCTATTAAGCTTATGAGAATTTTTTTTATTACTTACTGTTTAATTTCACGGTTGTAGGATTCGCCACAACCTAGTAAAGAACAAACTCTAGACCATAGTAACCGAAAATTTACCATAATAAGATTATATTCTTTCAATTTTAGCACTAAACCAATTGATTCATTTTTCAATTTTCTTGTGTCCATTACGGCATTGCCCGATACTAAAACGAAACGAAACAGAATTCAGAAGAAGGTTTGTGTAAGCCCATCGACAGAGATTTTGGTATCGGTATTGAACAAGGACTGAACAACAATTGAAAGGGTGTTCAATGATCTAGATTTTAAAAAAAATTGGCCCTTTTTGAAAATGGGCAGCAATACACGACAGTTTGGAAATAACAAGGAAAAAAGCCACTACCCCTCCCTCCCCCCATCTATTACTAGGATAAAAATAACAACAATAATATTAATGACAATAATATAACAAAAGTAATAATAATAACAATATTACAATAATAATAATAAAGTCACAATAATAATAATGAAGTCACAATCAAACAGTTAGTGGTAACGAACAGTAGTAAGGAGCGACCCGGCTCAATAGCAACCGAAACTCTAAAAAACGGAATTTTTATAACAATAGTTACATAAAAAGAATCGCATTTTAATGCTGATTTTAAATATATAAGTTTCGTTAAGTTTAGACTTACCCATCAAAAATTAAGAGCCTGAGAATATTTGCCTTATTTTAGAAAATAGGGGGAAACCCCCTTAAGTCATAGAATCTTAACGAAAATCCCACAATCAGATTCAGCGTATCAGAGAACCCTACAACAGAAGTTTCAAGCTCCTATCTACAAAATGTGGAATTTTGTATTTTTTGCCAGAAGACAGATCACAGATAAGTGTTTGTTTTTTTTTGTTTTTTTTTTCCAGGGGTGATCGTATCGACCTATTGGTCCTAGAATGTCGTGTGAGGGCTCATTCTAGCGGAAATTAATAGTTCTAGTGCCCTCATTAAGTGACCAAAAAAATTGGAGGGCACCTAGGCCCGCTCCCACGCTGATTATTTCCCCAAAATCAAAATTCCGAGATAGCCATTTTATTCAGCATAGTCAAAAAACCTAATAACTAAGTATTTGGGGACGACTTACTCCTCCACAGTCCCCGTGGGACGGGCTGCAAGTTACAAACTTTGACCAGTGTTTACACATGGTAATGGTTATTGGAAAGTGTATAGACGCTTTCAGGAGGATTTTTCTTGGTTGGGGAAGGGTTTAGGGGAGGGGGTTATGCGGGGGGATCTTTCCATGGAGGATTTTGTTATGAGGGAAGAAAATTTCCATGAAGGGAGTGCAGCATTTTTTTTTTGCATTTTTTAAGGAACAATGAAAAAATAAATATGAAAAAAAAATTTCAACTCAAAGTAAGGAGCAGCATTAAAACTTAAATCGAACAGAAATTATTACGCATATGAGGGGTTCACCTCCTCCTATTACCTCGCTCTTTACGCAAAAGTAACTTTGTTAATTTCAACTATTTATTCTACGGCCTTTGTGATTCAGGGATCATTCGTAAGGAATTAGGACAATATTTAAGCTTTAGTGTAAAGAGCGAGGTGTTGACAAGAGGGTGAACCCCCTCATATATGTAATAAAAACATACGAATATAGAAGTTCGTTACGTAACTTAATTTGTAAGTTACGTATATTTTTACTAATAAAAACGTTCGTAAAAATTTAAAAGTTCTAGTTGCCTTTTTAAATAACCAAAAAATTGGAGGGTAACTAGGCCTACTCCCCTGCTCCTTTTTTCTCAAAATCGTCCGATCAAAACTATGAGAAAGCCATTTAGCCATAAAAATAAATTAATATGTAAATTTCGCTTTAATTATTCATGTTCGGAGAGCCAAAATCAAAACATGCCTTAATTTAAAAACGTTCAGAAATTAAATTAAAAAAAAACAAGTTTTTTTTTAACTGAAAGTAAGGAGCGATATTAAAACTTAAAACTTAAAACGTAAAAGTTTTTTTATTTTTTTAGTTTTTTATTTTATTCAGTTTTTTTTTTTTATTTAATAACAATAATAGTCTAACAATAATGCAGAAAAAATATAGTAATGACATCATCATTATAATAATAAGATCATTCTATTAATGTGTGCACCTACTATGGGGTAATCGATCTGGCACATGTTGATTTCAGCAATTGACAACCTCCGGGTAGTATTAAAAGTACAGGCTTTACAAGCTTACTTTCAGTTACCAAAGATGTTCATATTCCGTATCTGTTGATAAGCGCCTATACCATGTTCTTCTTCAGGTGCAATGATATCTTTTATTCGGGGGAAACATTTAATGAATAGAAATATTTAGCTACTTAAAATTTAACAATAAATTTTTATTTATATTCAGTGTATATTTTATTATTCATTTACTGTTGCGTGTTTTAAACGTTACTAAACAGCTTTCAAATAATTGTTTTATTATTGCTAGTGATTATTATTATTATTACAGTTAAAATTATTATTATTTTTACTTGATATATTTCTATAAATCCCCACCTAAGACTAACACAGCTGTACCCATGCCTCCTCCGACCCAAAACTTCACTCTTTACTCCCTCCTAAGGTATTTCAACTTCCCTCAAATCTTTTCTCGTGACATCTTCTCAACTTAAGAAACTATCTTGGTGACAGGGTAGTACACCTTCAGCACTCTCCGATTTTAGTCCAACTCCAATTTAAAACTGGTGCCTGCCCGCTACCAGCTAAAGCAGAGCTGACCATTCGAAAGCAAAAACTATGAAAGTTGAGCGTAACACTTCAGATAATCCTTTATGCCCAGACTATGAAACTCCAATTCAGCCAGTAGACTCTGGCTCATGGACAAGCGAAAATCATCATTTTTTGGGTCTAAGGCAAGAATCATTCACAGATTTGTTAAATGTAAAGTAACAGTCATCAATCCGCCCTGAGGTCCACCTATCCCATTAAAACAACAGGGGTTAAAACCTTACTATTTCCTCACACCAGACTAAAATCGGCGCCATAGGGAAAAAATACACGAAAAAGAACAGAACAAAGAATTGTTCCTGCAAAACAATCAATTAAAATAAAATCGAAGATTCGACTAACCATCAAGACTAAGGTAGTCTTCAGTATGTTCACCATTCACTGATCCTTCATGAGTTTTTCCTGTATGATGCGTTTTTCCATGCTTAGAATCATCATGATGACCAGAATGAGCCATTTCTTCAAGCAATGGATTGCGTGGTAACGGTTTATCGGAATCTTTAGGAACTATATCGACAAGGCCAGCGATGTTTTGGCCATAGCACTGTAGATAAGATGGTAACGTGTTTCTCTCCGCGTAATACATAAGGTATAAATTGCACATTTCATCTGCCGCAGTTGAACCTGCAATTTAAGGAACAAAAATTAGTTAAATTTCTCCTTCTTGAGCCACAAATAGAGCAAAAGAAAACAAAAGAAGCACTGTTTTCTCTTCTATAGTTTAAATTAAGCGCGGGTAAAACCAGGAACCATAGTAAAAACAATAATAAATAAAAAAACAAAAATAATAAAATGAGCACCCTATGCGGTAAGGTATCAAGAGGATTTTTCTTGGTGTTTGTATGTATGGAAGGGGGAGGATAAAATACAAAAGAATTCAATCGTCAAGTTCAAATTTTTTCCGAGTTTGGATCCTTTAGACAGTCCCTGGTCCTTTAAAAAAGGGGAGGGTGTAGTTAGTCTAGAGACCCAGAGCCACCTTTCTGACTCAATTGCCGACGAGTAAAACCCTCCTTTCAGAAATCCTTTGAAGCAGTTCAGTATATACAGCTGTTTTACTGTTCAATGTTCTACGTCAAAGGTTCCTTGAGTCATCGCTTTTGTGATCACTTTCTAATATCATTTTAAGCCATGTTGCTCTTGAACATTATCTAGGCGCGATTTGATGCTTAGAACCCGTTGATTACTTACCAATTTCAGTAGATCTTTGTCTTCCAGTGGAATTGTAAGTACAACGTGCAGCAAGGAAATCCAATGGTTGTATTGTAATTACTTCTTTTTCAGGGTAAAATGCCTAAAATAAATTCAAAATAAAAACTTTTTTTTAGTTTAATAATAAAATAAAATAAAAAATAAAAGCCTCTGAAATAAATTAAGTTGTAAAAAGTGAACTTTTTTCAAAATTTTCTCAACAGGTTTGGGCCTAACTAGCTCAGGATTGAATTAATAGACGTTATGCGCTAGAAAATTCAGCGCATTGAAAAGTAGGTGCGGCTAATCACCTAAACAAATTAAAATTAAACCATTATAAATCTCGCTTTATGAAATATTGATGAAGTACTATGTTTTCTACTGTGGACAAGTGACATAATGTTTGTAGCAAGAGAATTAAACATAGCTTAAATACTTGATATGTCAGAGTGATTACTGATGAGTCACTGAATTTTAAAGATGACAATCAAATTTATCCCTTTTGATAAGATCCAACTACGTTCAGACATAAAACATTACAACTAGAACATCAATTATACTTTCTAGCTTATTTGATTGAGCTCACATTTCCCCTTCTAAAATATGTACTGGTGACAAGAAATTGGAAGCCCCTCCCGCCACAAAGGTTGAAACAGTCCTGGACCTAATCCAGGCACAATAATGACACCAGCCACTACTCTCTACTGACTTTGACAGAGAACTAACAACCACTTTTCAAAAATATTAAAAAGAGAAAAAATTAGAAAGAAAGAATATACTGATAGAAACAGACTAGGATTACCCATCCTTTTTCTCAAAGGAGTCAAATAGGTCCCTGGCTTAAATTAAGCTGGAATAATAGACCGAATGTAACTTATTAAGTTTGATTGAGATCTGACCAATCCTTCTGTTTTACATTGATGATATGCATTTAGAAAAACCTCATTTCCATCCAAAAGAATTCACTTTGAGTCCTGGTCTGCCAAAGCCCAAACTAGTACATTATCCTTTACTTCCCATCAAATTTGTTATAATCCAACAACCTTCTTCAGTTAAGTGAACTAATGGAAACAATTCAAGGAATCACTCTAATCCGTAAGTTAGACCAGGTACCAGCTTCCAAAAGGATTCAAAGACCACTTCTGGTAGATATCGTACTTGAATCTTGGGACAGCTTGTGCCTAGATAGGTCAAAATGGATACCGCGCTTAATCATGCTTCTACCCAAGTTTGGCTGAAATCCCGTAACTCCTTCTCCTAAATGTCCTTAGGACGAGAATCCATCGACCCCTCTCTTCCCCCTTCCTACTATATTCATTTCAGGTTCTGACACCCAAAAAGAAAACTATCATATAAACTTACTTTGAACAGGGTTTATTGCACCATACCCATCTTTTTCTGGTACAAGGTCCGAATCGGATCCTAATATCTGATAAGCATAACTATTGCATGGCTTGTACATTTCACCACGTTTAATTCAGGTTTGATAGGCCTTTACAGCAATTGTCCTAATGATAAAAACTTTTTAGTCCCCATCCCCTCCCTTTAACATACACACACACATAGGCTGGATCGAGTACAAACTCACAAAACACACACCTAGAACAGTTACTCTTATCTGGTTGATATTCAGCAGCTCATCATGGTATATCTTGCGGCAACAAGAGTTCAGGGATACCTCCTCTCCATAAGATCCCAGAGCTGATACAGAACTCCAAAAGATACAGCGTACCAAAAGATTGAGACTTACTATTACTTTCAAATAAGTTTACTTGAAATAAAATAACGCCTTTTACCAGACATTATGGTGAAAAGAATTTAGAGACTCCTTCCCTTAAAGGGCTACAATGCTCAAATCCCCAAAGGACATAACTAAGAAACTAGTCCTTCCTTCCAACAAATTTTGTTTTGATCCGACCATCTTTACTCGTATATTTCCTAGTACCGCAAATTTAGAAACCCTCCTCCCCTCAAAGAGGATTAATTGCGCCTCGTCATTCAACTGACATATTTACTAGTACTTCTCATAAAGTTTGACTGAGATACGAGCCCTTTGGCTAAATATTCTGATGACAAGGATTTACCCCTCCCCCTCCCCACTATAGATCAGAAACAAGCCTCCAAAGAGTAAAACCAGAACGCTTGCTCTTAGTTTCCACTGAATTTAGTTGATATCCAACAACCCCAACAGTTAGATAAATAAATGACAAACAATTTAAGATTGTCGTCCCCTTTCCATGAATCACAGAGGCCGGGCTGGATTCTGATCCCAGAAAGACATATTTAGGACACTCGCTCTTACTTTCCGAAAGCATTAATCGATATTCAACGATCCCTTCTGATAGAAGTCTTTGAGAAAAACAAAATATAGAAATACCAGCCCCCTTCACGTCCTCACCTTCAGGGTCCAAATACAAACTAAAACAAAAAGTAATGAAAAGCTAGTCAAATGATATTACTGACCCTAATTTTAAAACTAACCAACCACATAAAAACAATAAAGGACAAATATTGGCAGAAAAGGTAATAAAAAAGGAATTAATGAGAGAACGATAAAAAAAAAGAATATTACTAGATCAATTACTTCTACGGTGGAAATTTGGGTTAGTAAGTGGAATTAGCCGTTGTGGTACTGGCTGAAAGGGTAGAGTTTACGTGTTTAAGTAGAGAAAACTTTAGGGCTATTTATTACTTTTGGTTGAGGCTAGACTAGCACCTCGAAATATTCTGTAGTTCCTCCAATATTCTACATGTCCTAGCTCCTGAGGATTGCATAAAACGATCTCGTAACTCTTTTGGGATATGTATACCCGTTAAATAAAAGATTGTATAACAGAAAGCACAGAGCCTCAAAGGCTCTGTGCTTGTAGAAAAGCTCCACAGCGTAATCGTTAAAATCTGGAAAGAAGAGAAATTCTCCCAAGAGTGGCGTGACTCCATAATTCTGCATATCTGTAAGAAGGGAGATGCCACCAAATGCAAAAATTACAGAGGAGTTTCACTGATTTGTATTGCAGCAACAATTTTCACTATGGTGCTCCTCAGCACGTTTAATCCCCACCGCAACACAAGAACCAGGCCCCACCAAGTTGGTTTCCGACCAGGAATGGTATGCCTCGATCAGCTATTTACGTTCAGGCGAATCCTTGAACATAGAGCGAAACACTAGCAATTCATGATTGTGGTGCTTACAGACTTCAGAACGGAATTTGACTGAGTCCTAAGAGACGGCATCTGGGCGGCTATAACTCAAGACGGAGTTCCGGACCAGCAGGTGAGACTGATGAAAGCATATTACCATAGTACTCGTGCCCAAATCCAGCTCATTGAGCACGGTGTAAGACAGGGATGCTTTCTCTCACCCATACTTGTTCAAATTCGTAATTGACTGGATAATGTCACAGGCTATGTCAGGCATTGATGGCGTGCAAGTTAGCCCCGATTCTGACCTGAGCGACCTAGATTACGCAGACGACATCGGTCTCCTGTCTGGTACCGTCACAATAGCCCAGGAAACGCTTACCAACGTGGCAATCACTACTCAATCGATGAGTCTCAAAATCACCATTCCTAAAACGAAAATCATAACATCAAACCAAATCTGAATAAGCCTATCTATCTCAAACAAGACGCAATTGGGCGGTGGAAGATTTGAAGTACCTATGATCTCTGACTGACAGCAACAGAGGCAGCTCGAACGAGGTCCGCACTCGAATTGCATCCGCAACAAAAGTGTTTGCCCAGCTCACCTCTTGTCTATAGCTAAAACGTCAAATCCAGCTGAAAACAAAGATCTGTATCCCAGAGGCACTTGTCAGATCGGTTTTCGGTTGCGGATGCGAGTCTTGGACGCTGAAAGCATCGGAGTTACACGATCTGAAAGTCTTTGACCATTCTTGCCTTTCGGAGCATCATCGGCGTCAGACTAACCGGCAGAATGAGCAAAGCAGATATCCATCAATAATGCTCACAACACCTTGACATCGGTTCCGTTATCAAGGAACGCCACCTGCGCTGGTAAGGGCACATCGAACGCCAACCAGCGGAGGCACTGACCAAAAAAGCCCTTCACTGCCAGCCTCTTCCACCTGGATGAAACGCCAAGGCAGACAACGCAAAACGTGGTTTGCCTGTGTTAAAGCTGAGCTTGAACCCATAGGAGGATTTTGCCGCTCTGACCGACGGTGGGACAAGAACTGGCACGAAATCACGCAGAAATACACCCTAGACCGCCAAAGATGAATCTCAATCGTCGACGAATTACTGGATGCGAGGGAAGACTCGCAGCCATTGTCCTGACCCGAGCATAAGTAAGTAAGCAATCCTCTAATTGAATTTAAAACCAATAATTAGTACTATCGTGTTTTTTTTTCATTTTTGATAGAATAATGTTTTTTCACATTTCCAAGAAAGAAAAACCCACTTTGATGTAAGAAGCAGAATTATTACTATTTTATCAAGCGAAAAAAGGATATAATGCACTTTGAAAAAATTCTTAAGTAAACTAATCTTGGGATAAAATAGAGAGATCCAAAAAACAAATTTGAACAATGGATAGACAAGTGGGCTTAGTTTACAGCAGTGGAGTGTGAGGTGTCAGAATCACTAAGCATATTCCATATAGTTGTCCAAACCATCTCTGATAGAACCATTTTAACTACCTAAATTACCTAAGACTTACCAGAATTACCTAAATTCAGTGTAAATTTGCAGAGCAGAGTGTGACTCTCTCTCTTGCACTCCTCTGTGTATTACAGCTATATGGATTATCTCCTTTTTTTTATTTTAAAATGATTTATTTGTTCCTTTCAATCATAATAATCAATCCTATAACCTATAAAAATGTAAGTAATAGATCAATGCAAGAAAGAAACGAGAAAAAGAGTCAGCCTGAAGGTAATCATTGCAAAGGAGTATAAGTACCTAGAAAAGATTCAACAATAATAAAAATATGGAAAATGCTAACTAAATCCAGACCGTTCTAAATATCTCACACACATATTAATCAAATTTTTTTCGTTTACTATCTTATACGTTTACTATCGTAAACGTATAAAAGTTTTATACGTTTACTATCTTAAAGGGAATTCTTTTTCCTGATTTTACTTACATTTATTTCCATGTTTTAATATATCTAGTTTCCTTATTATACAGTTTACTTATGAGGATGGCGAACGACAGTCTTTTTCCTTCATTGTTTTGGTACACAATGACAAATTTCGTAACAAAATCATTTTTCTACTCACCAATAAAAAACACATACAACCATAACACAAACCTGTGGCCAGTTAGGGTTTCCTTTAGCTATTTCTGTCACTGTCTTTAAATCATTAGAGAAACGGTATCCAGCTATAACAACGCCCAGAGAATGAGCATGTACACGAGAGGCAAATATATGCATCGGAGAATTCTGCTCATATCTGCAGTTAATATCAACGTGATGTACTGAAATAAGAACAAAATCCTTAAATTATGGACTCAAAAACATGGAAATCAGTTGCTACACTGTCTCACACATGTCTCTATCTATATGTCTCTACACATATACAAAAGTGTAGTTTGATTTTGTATATGCTGTAAAGAAACACAAATCAGCGATAGCTGTCAAGTTTTTGCTATTAAACCTGTCTACTACTACTACTACTACTCACATTGAAATATATATATATATATATATATATATATATATATATATATATATATATATATATATATATATATATATATATATATATATATATATATATATATATATATATATATATATATATATATATATATATATATATATATATATATATATATATATATATATATATATATATATATATATATATATATATATATATATATATATATATATATATATATATATATATATATACAAAAAGCAATATGAGGGATTATTAGTCTCAGGAACCAGTTATTTTCTCAATAGGATTTCAATGAATGTTTTGGCATACGGGGAGTCCCCTCTTACATGGGGCAAAAACCTAAAAAAGCTCGAATATCCAGCAATAACAAAACCAAGAGAATGGCCATGGGCACCCGAGGCAAATATACACATGGATGAATCTTGATATCTGCAGTTAACATCAACTTTATGTTCTGGAATAAGAAAGAGAGGAAAGTGTTTTTAAATTATGGATCAAAAACTAGCCATTCATCTGAAGAAATATCAATAGACATTTTGTCCTAGAACCATTTGACTGGACAAAAATTAAATAAAAGTTTAAGGCGCCTTAAGTCACAGTTTCAAAGGCTTTACTTGCTAACCCCAACAAATTGGTTTCCAGATTTTTGAAACGCAAAAGTTTCACTTTTTTTTTTTAAACGATTTGAAATGTAATTATTTTGATAGTTACACTTCTAAACAGATTAAAAATTGCGGAGAAAAATTCAAAGGGCCGGGGAAATTTTTACAGAAAACCACTAAAAGTCGGTACAAAAAAAGAGAGAAAAAAAACCCATTAAAACTGACCAAAAATTGTCAGGGACGGTGACCCTCACCCAAGCCAAAACATTTACACTTTTTGAGAATGTCTACATTGTTGTGTCAAGGTTTAGAACAACATCGAAATAGAAGTATGCAAGGTAGAAAGAGGAACAACATTTTCGGCCGCTGGAGGGGTCTTTAGAGGCGATGCAGTAGATGCATACACAGAAACATTTTTGTTTTTACGGGAGAGGTAAGACAAAAGTTGAGAGGTAAGACAGTGTTTTATGGAGGGTAAAAACAAAACCACATCAGGTAAACTACTTTAAAGTGCATGTAAGCACGCACCTCTTTTAGAATCTGTGATCTGAAAAGACTATACAATTATGCCTCTAGAGGACGATTTCTGGATTTAACTTCAGTAATTATACTCGAGTTTTACTGAAAACAAAACTGATATTCTACAAGATCTGTAAAAGACGAAAAAACTTATAGATCATTGGTCTCCATTTTACAGATCGTTCCTTAAAGACAACAAGAGCTCATATGGCGCTTGTGACAAGGCAAGAAGAGCTAAGAGCCAAGAGCTCATATGGTATGAGCTCTAACAAAATTCTAAGAATCAATAGATTGATTTAAAAGGAAAATCAGAGGCTTAATGCCGGTCAGGACTTAAAATAAGAGCTCTGAGTCACGATGTCCTTCTAAATATCAAAATTCATTAAGATCCGATCATCCACTCGTAAGTTATAAATGCCTAATTTTTTCTAATTTTCCCTCTCCCTTTAGCCCCCCAGATGGTCGAATCTGGGAAAACGACTTTAACAAGTCAATTTGTGCAGCTCCCTAACATGCCTACCAATTTTCATCGTCCTAGAACGTTCTGAATCACCAAACTCGCCAAATCACTGAACCCCTCCCCCAACTCCCCCAAAGAGAGCGAATCTAGTACAGTTACGTCAATCACGTATCAAGGACATTTGCTTATTCCATCCACCAAGCTTCATCCCTATTCCTCCACTCCAAGTGTTTTCCAAGATTTCACTCTCCAACACCCCCAATGTCAAAATATCTGGTCGGAATTTGAAATTAGAGCTCTGAGACATGAATTCCTTCTAAATATCAAATTTCATTAAGATCCGATCACCTATTCGTAAGATAAAAATACTACAATTTTCACGTTTTCCAAGAATTCTGGTTTCCCCCTCCAACTCCCCCCAAAGTCACAGGATCTGGTCGGAATTTAAAATTTGAGCTTTAAAGCACAAGATCCTTCTAAATATCAAATTTCATATCTGGTCACCCTTTCGTAAGTTACAAATACCTCAATTTTCAAAATTACCACCACCACCACCCCCCAACTCCACCAAAGAGAGCAGATCTGGTCTGGTTGTGTCAGTCACGTATCTTAGACAGGTTTTTATTATTCCCATCCAGTTTCATTCTGATCTCTCCGCTTTAATTATTTTCTAAGATTTCCGGTCCCCCCAATGACGCTGGATCCGGTTGAAGTTTAAAATAAGAGATCTGAGTTACGAGGTCCTTCTAAATATGAAGTTTCATCAAGATCCGATCACTCCTTCGTAAGTTAAAAATACGTCATTTTTTCTAATTTTTCAGAATTAATCCCCCTCCCCCAATAGAGCTGATCCGTTCCAATTATGTAAATCACGTATCCAAGACTTCTGCTTATTTTTTCCCCCAAGTTTTATCCCGATCCCTCCAATCTAAGCGTTTTCCACGATTTTAGGTTTCCCCGCCCCAAACTCCCCCCAATGTCACCAGATCCGGTCGGGATTTAAAATAAGAGCTTGGAGACACGATATCTTCCTAATATTAAATTTCATTGAGATCCGATCACCTGTTCGTAAGTTAAAAATACCTCATTTTTTTTTATTTTTCAGAATTAACCCCCCCCCCCCGAACTACCCCAAAGAGAGCGGATCCGTTCCAGTTATGTCAATCATGTATCTAGGATTTTGCTTGTTTTTCCCACCAAGTTTCATCCCGGTCCCTCCACTCTAAGTGTTTTCCAAAATTTTAGGTTTCCCCCTCCCAACTCCCCCCCCCCCAATGTCACCAGATCCTGTCGGGATTTAAAATAAAAGCTCTGAGACACGATATCCCTCCAAACATCAAATTTCATTAGGATCTGATCAACCGTTCGTAAGTTAAAAATACTTCGATTTTCCTTCTTTTTTTCGAATTAACGGGCCCCCCATTCCCTCCCCCCAGATGGTAAAATCAGGAAACGACTATTTCTAATTTAATCTGGTCCGGTCCTTGATACGCCTGCCAAATTTCATCGTCCTAGCTTACCTGGAAGTGCCTAAAGTAGCAAAACCGGGACCGACAGACAGACAGACAGAATTGGCGATTGCTATGTCACTTGGTTAATACCAAGTGCCATAAAAATCATTGTGATTTGGTACGAGCTTTAATTTCTACTGCATTGTTCTACCCATTCTGCAGAGATTACAGTGTACATTAACCTAGCTTTGATCTGCAATAGGGGTGACATGATCTGTTCATAAGTCGAATCAATTACACCCATTAAACCAACAACAGAGAAATTAAAAAGAAGACTGTTAGCTTGGATTTTAGTATCTGATAAATATCTGACAAAATATCTGATAAGATGAATATGTAGGATTGGCTGGCCCATGCTTATGCGACTCAGCATTCCAAATATCCTCAAGTACACTTTGTATAGACTTGGTCGTAATGCCTTCTGAAAAAAAGATGTAACATTCGATGGCAACAGAAAATGTCTTGTCTCATTTCATATAACACTTTACTTCTTATCACGTGAAGATGATAAGAAGTCAGAATGTCAGATAAGAAGTTTTACAATACTATATTTATGTGCAAGTCTATTGGAGTTCATGCACACCACACATTAAAAATTTACGAAGCTTATGGACAAACCTGACTTCCATGGGATTCCGAAATCAAATTCGATTTCCATTGTAAAACTGACCACTTCGATTATAATACAATAAGAGAAAAGCAATTAAATTGCGTATGATTTCAGACTGAAGATAGTTTTAAACGATTTAATATAATATCAAAACTTAAAATGCAAATTTATGTTGTTCTTCTTTATTTCGTTTTGCCCTCCAATGGTTCAATTAAGAATTCTGATACACACAAATATATTTTAGATCGTTTTATGAAAGGAGAAGTTAAAGCATATTATGGAAGTGAGGGCGAATAGCTTACCACTTGAATCACGAAGAAAATATTTAAGGGGGGGCAAAGGCAGGAGCCCTCACTTTTCATCTATGAATGAAAATGTGGGTCATGTGTTAGTATAAAAATTAAGTGAGTTGCGAAAAGAAGTATAATGAAAGTGTAGATTTTATGAAAGATTGCTGGTGAATACAGTGAGTGATGTGTGTTTTGTAAGTATTGAAAGGTTAGGTCAATTTTTGGGCTGCCAATGGAGCACTGAACTATTTTGTAATTTGTGATATGTTTTTATTTATTCAGTGTGAATTAACTAAAACTGAATTTTTATTTTGTATTACTACGGCTTAGAGCAATAAAAACGGTTATTACTATACATATAGAACACAGAGGACGTACCATGGTGCACATAATTGATGTCCGAATAGCCTAAAAAAAAATGTTCAAGTGAAATTTTCTCAGGAGTCATTTAAATTCAGATAAATGAAGATAAACAGCTAGAACTACTCAATGTTTTCCACTATGTAGACACGAAATGCCTTTAGTGAACTTAATTCTTACTTCTCTCTATTTTTATTTCTCTTTATTTAATTCTTTCTTATTTCTCTTTCTTTAATTCTTAATTCCTACTCTCTCTGGATATTTACAGTCGCCAGCAAAGCTGAGAAATAATCAAGCACTCTGAGTAACCAAGTGTTTGACCAGAGATAATGTTAGAAAAGTGGAGTTATTCAGCTCCACTTTGAACAGATTATTCATGTGATTAAATTTCTTATAAATGAACATACTTTTTTTTAGAATCATTAGAAAGAAAAGGTAAAAAATGCAGCAACAAACTTCACTCCAAGCCGACAGTGCTTACTTCCCCTCACTGATTTTTGTAGTCATTCCCGTGACTTGAGTAAAAGTATAAAAATTCCCCGTCTCCTGTAAAGAGTCTTATAAATGAACATACTTTTATAAAAATTCCCTGTCCCCTGTAAAGAGTCTTATAAATGAACATACTTTTTTTAGGATCATTAGAAAGAAAAGGTAAAAAATGCAGCAACAAAACTTCACTCCGAGCCGACAGTGCTGATTTCCCCTCACTGATTTTTGTAGTCATTCCCATGACTTGAGTAAAAGTATAAAAATTCCCTGTCCCCTGTAAAGAGTCTTATAAATGAACATACTTCTTTTAGGATCATTAGAAAGAAAAGGTAAAAAATGCAGCAACAAACTTCACTCCAAGCCGACAGTGCTTACTTCCCCTCACTGATTTTTGTAGTCATTCCCATGACTTGAGTAAAAGTATAAAAATTCCCTGTCCCCTGTAAAGAGTCTTATAAATGAACATAATTTTTTTTAGGATCATTAGAAAGAAAAGGTAAAAAATGCAGCAACAAAACTTCACACTCCGAGCCGACAGTGCTGATTTCCCTCACTGATTTTTGTAGTCATTCCCATGACTTGAGTAAAAGTATAAAAATTCCCTGTCCCCTGTAAAGAGTCTTATAAATGAACATACTTTTTTTTGGGATCATTAGAAAGAAAAGGTAAAAAATGCAGCAACAAAACTTCACACTCCGAGCCGAAAGTGCTGATTTCCCTCACTGATTTTTGTAGTCATTCCCATGACTTGAGTAAAAGTATAAAAATTCCCTGTCCCCTGTAAAGAGTCTTATAAATGAACATACTTTTTTTAGGATCATTAGAAAGAAAAGGTAAAAAATGCAGCAACAAAACTTCACACTCCGAGCCGACAGTGCTGATTTCCCTCACTGATTTTTGTAGTCATTCCCATGACTCGAGTAAAAGTATAAAAATTCCATGTCCTCTGTAAAGAGTCTTATAAATGAACATACTTTTTTTAGGATCATTAGAAAGAAAAGGTAAAAAATGCAGCAACAAAACTTCACACTCCGAGCCGACAGTGCTGATTTCCCCTCACTGATTTTTGTAGTCATTCCAATGACTTGAGTAAAAGTATAAAAATTCCTGTCCCCTGTAAAGAGTCTTATAAATGAACATACTTTTTTTTTTAGGATCATTAGAAAGAAAAGGTAAAAAATGAAGCAACAAACTTCACACTCCGAGCCGACAGTGCTGATTTCCCCTCACTGATTTTTGTAGTCATTCCCATGACTTGAGTAAAAGTATAAAAATTCCCTGTCCCCTGTAAAGAGTGTTATAAATGAACATACTTTTTTTAGGATCATTAGAAAGAAAAGGTAAAAAATGAAGCAACAAACTTCACACTCCGAGCCGACAGTGCTGATTTCCCCTCACTGATTTTTGTAGTCATTCCATGACTTGAGTAAAAGTATAAAAATTCCCTGTCCCCTGTAAAGAGTCTTATAAATGAACATACTTTTTTTAGGATCATTAGAAAGAAAAGGTAAAAAATGCAGCAACAAACTTCACTCCAAGCCGACAGTGCTTACTTCCCCTCACTGATTTTTGTAGTCATTCCCATGACTTGAGTAAAATTATAAAAATTCCCTGTCCCCTGTAAAGAGTCTTATAAATGAACATACTTTTTTTTTAGGATCATTAGAAAGAAAAGGTAAAAAATGCAGCAACAAAACTTCACACTCCGAGCCGACAGTGCTGATTTCCCTCACTGATTTTTGTAGTCATTCCCATGACTCGAGTAAAAGTATAAAAATTCCCTGTCCCCTGTAAAGAGTCTTATAAATGAACATACTTTTTTTAGAATCATTAGAAAGAAAAGGTAAAAAATGCAGCAACAAAACTTCACACTCCGAGCCGACAGTGCTGATTTCCCTCACTGATTTTTGTAGTCATTCCCATGACTCGAGTAAAAGTATAAAAATTCCCTGTCCCCTGTAAAGAGTCTTATAAATGAACATATTTTTTTCAGGATCATTAGAAAGAAAAGGTAAAAAATGCAGCAACACAACTTCACACTCCGAGCCGACAGTGCTGATTTCCCTCACTGATTTTTGTAGTCATTCCCATGACTCGAGTAAAAGTATAAAAATTCCCTGTCCCCTGTAAAGAGTCTTATAAATGAACATACTTTTTTTTAGGATCATTAGAAAGAAAAGGTAAAAAATGCAGCAACAAAACTTCACACTCCGAGCCGACAGTGCTGATTTCCCCTCACTGATTTTTGTAGTCATTCCAATGACTTGAGTAAAAGTATAAAAATTCCTGTCCCCTGTAAAGAGTCTTATAAATGAACATACTTTTTTTTTAGGATCATTAGAAAGAAAAGGTAAAAAATGAAGCAACAAACTTCACACTCCGAGCCGACAGTGCTGATTTCCCCTCACTGATTTTTGTAGTCATTCCCATGACTTGAGTAAAAGTATAAAAATTCCCTGTCCCCTGTAAAGAGTCTTATAAATGAACATACTTTTTTTAGGATCATTAGAAAGAAAAGGTAAAAAATGCAGCAACAAACTTCACACTCCGAGCCGACAGTGCTGATTTCCCCTCACTGATTTTTGTAGTCATTCCCATGACTTGAGTAAAAGTATAAAAATTCCCTGTCCCCTGTAAAGAGTCTTATAAATGAACATACTTTTTTTAGGATCATTAGAAAGAAAAGGTAAAAAATGCAGCAACAAACTTCACTCCAAGCCGACAGTGCTTACTTCCCCTCACTGATTTTTGTAGTCATTCCCATGACTTGAGTAAAAGTATAAAAATTCCCTGTCCCCTGTAAAGAGTCTTATAAATGAACATACTTTTTTTAGGATCATTAGAAAGAAAAGGTAAAAAATGCAGCAACAAAACTTCACACTCCGAGCCGACAGTGCTGATTTCCCCTCACTGATTTTTGTAGTCATTCCCATGACTTGAGTAAAAGTATAAAAATTCCCTGTCCCCTGTAAAGAGTCTTATAAATGAACATACTTTTTTTTAGGATCATTAGAAAGAAAAGGTAAAAAATGCAGCAACAAAACTTCACACTCCGAGCCGACAGTGCTGATTTCCCTCCCTGATTTTTGTAGTCATTCCAATGACTTGAGTAAAAGTATAAAAATTCCTGTCCCCTGTAAAGAGTCTTATAAATGAACATACTTTTTTAATAGGATCATTAGAAAGAAAAGGTAAAAAAATGAAGCAACAAACTTCACACTCCGAGCCGACAGTGCTGATTTCCCCTCACTGATTTTTGTAGTCATTCCCATAACTTGAGTAAAAGTATAAAGATTCCCTCTCCCCTATAAAGAGTCTTATAAATGAACATACTTTTTTTAGGATCACTAGAAAGAAAAGGTAAAAAATGCAGCAACAAACTTCACAGTCCAAGCCGACAGTGCTGATTTCCCCTTACTGATTTTTGTAGTCATTCCCTTGACTCAATTAAAAGTATAAAAACTCCCTGTCCCCAGAAAAGATTTCACTATAGAAATAGGGATTCGAACCATGTTTCGTATCGGGTTGAAAACTTTATTGTCTGGCATTTTAAGTGTTTTACTAGCATCAGCAGCCACATTTTAAAATAAGAAAGAAGAAAACAAACCAGGGGTTTCCGGTGGTATTATGTCGTCTCCAGCAAGCATAATATAAATTCCTGCAGAATATTTGGGCCTAGAATAGAAGAAAAACGTTTAGTTTGCTTGACATTAGACGTCAAAAATATTCTGTTAAGAGCACAGCAATTAGATATATGGCTCTACAAAAAGCATGCACATACAGAGATTTGTTTTCGTAATGGAATCACTTTCTCAACTTTTATTAGAAATGTTGTCCAGTGCTTGAATTTAAAGTACTAATGACATTGAAGTAAAAATATTATTCACCTAGTCCCACCTTGTGTGTATTCATAACTGAAAACAATAGTTTCTAACGTGTTTCTTTTCGTTGTTTAAAAATAGTTGATTTTAAGGCGATATCACATTTTCGCCAGTGTTGTCTCGTTCAACCATGAAAATACATCCGAAAAAGGATAAAAAAAAAATCTTCGTCTGTAAAAAAATATAGACATTAACAACTGTTTACTCTCAACACAGCTACACCTTCAAAGGAAATCTTTGGTGTTAAGTAGTTTTCAAGTAATTTTTTACCCACGTTTTCTAATGTTGTGCCCCCTACCACTAAAAACTCCATAACTACATTTTTCATTAAAAGAGTATTTTTCTTTAAAAATCAAAGTCCCAATTTTCTCTAATTTTTCAAAATGTATATGGTTGTTTAAGTTTCCACTTAACCACGTCAAACAGTCAGAATTTATTTTCACTGCCCTTGCTATTTTAAATGACAAGAATTTGACTAAAAGGCGAAAAATATTTGCTGGTAAAACGAAAATATTATCTTAACTTGTAACATCCTACTTCTAACCGACAAGATATTTTCTATCTTTAACTGATTTAGTGCTACGCCTTAAGAATTTTTTCAAAAGAAGCCTTCTATTATATCTAATTAAAATAAGGCTTGTCAGATTATCACCAATGTGTAACTATACTGTCTTCCTAGGCGTAAAAAGCATATTCCAATAAGTCAACCGGGTAATGATTATTTCAATCAACACACCTGCTGCAGCAACTTATGATTCTTCTGGTTTGGCTATTAATCTTGGATTTTTTCCAAAGTGAATTTAATCAGGAAAAAAAAAACACATAAAAAGCAGGTCTTTTATGCTGATCAGGGCAACATAAATAACAGCAATTCACAAATGTTTCCTTTTTATCAGAATAAAAGTGTGTTTTCTTTCATCAATTAATACCAAATCCGTTTACACAAAATAATTCCTTAATGCTGATTAATTTATTTCCACACTAGCTTGAAAACCTTTAAGTCAGAACATATATTCTTTATCTAATGTTGTGTTTTTTAAATTTCCTTACTGAATTTAAAACTCGAAATAGATTACTACATAGGATATAATATACAGAAGAAACGCATAGAGAATAAATTTCAGTTATTCAATAGGAGAGGTTGCTGCTGTTGTTCCTCGTTTTTTCTAACGTTGTTGTAACGTCAAATCCGGACAGCTGTGTTTTCACACGGAAACAGGCGTTAATATGTTATCCATCCAATTGCATCCAAGCCATACCAGATAATCAGTTAGAAAATAATATTTTAGTACTATATAGAATATTTTGGTACTAGACAGACAAAACCGTCTTATATACATTCAAAATATTCGCAATAGCTAACCGGAAAAATGAAAAATTACAGAAGTTTTTGTTCGGATTAGCAATCCTGTTATTACATTTAAATATGGATAATTCTTCATTTTTGCTCCAGCCATTGTACGGGAGTGCCTTTCCCTCAAAATAAAGCTGAGACTGTCCAATCGACCCCCAAAGTATGCACCATAAACCAAATTATTGATGACGGCGCATAAGGCTGATATAAGGAGCTTCTGAAATTGTGTCTAAGCAAGACTACCTCGTTTTTTGATTCATTTTGGTTACCCTAACATCATAAAAGAAGCCTAGAATGTAACCAAAGTTAGATGCGTCGGCTTCAAAGGTTACTCATCCATAAGCAATTTTTGCTTGTTTCTCTAGTTCAGGGCTTCTTAAACTGTGGGTTGCGACCCCCAGGGGGGTCGCGAAACTACTGATAGGGGGTCGTAAAGATCTCATACTTTTCAATCATTATAAATAAAATTTTAAAATTAGTATACACACTACGTACAAATATAAATACAAATAAAAATCATACAAAATACTATTGTAGTTTTATTATAACTTTTTATTTGAAAAAAGTGGCAATGCAAAACTGTTATGTAGGCCTATAAATGAAAGTATGGGAGTAGCATTTAAAATAATAAATACAACGCGCTCCTCGATTTTCAACTGAACCTTCGACATTGATGTCTGGCCGCCGGCGTCAGTGTTTGCAAGATAACTTAGTGATTATAAGTACCCAGACGCCGTGTCGCCTTGGGCTTACAGGTTACACATTCTGTTTGTACTTCAGTTTGGACTCAGCTTTGTCTTCGTTGTGACATGTGTATTTACTGTGTAATTTTCAGTTGGTGTTTTTAATTATTACGTTAAAGTTCAACTACATTTTGTTTAATTATTTATTATTGTTTAACATCATGGATAAATGGCTAATTAAAATTCCAACTAATAAGTCTGCCACGCCGTCACAACCATGTTGTAGTGCTTCAAATCCGACTTCTAGCAAAAAAAAAAAATATGACGAATCATATTTGCAGTATGGCTTCACATGCTCTTCTCACAAATGAAGAACAACCAGTGTGTTTAATTTGCAAAGAAGTGTTGGCTGCAGAAAGCATGAAACCGTCAAAACTGCAACGACATTTGAATACTAAACATGCAACGTTATCAAAAAAGCCAATAGAATATTTTGAGCGTCTTTTGCAAACATCAAATAAAGAAAAGAACACTTTGGAGAAGTGTGTTACTTTGAATGATAAATATTTATTGGCATCGTATGAAGTTTCGTATTTGATAGAAAAAACGAAAAAGGCTTTTACTATTGGAGAGCAACTTTTACTACCTGCAGCTATAAGAATGTCTGAAATTGTTCATGGAAAACAGTATGCTGTTGAAATTAGTAAAATCCCATTATCAAATGACACTGTGTCCAAAACAATTTCGGACATTAGCAATGATCAATTTCAGCAGCTTCTTATAAGGCTTAAAGACAGCTCAAAGTTTGCAATACAACTGGACGAGTCGACAGACATTTCAAAAATGGCACAGTTGTTACTTTGTCGTCCTCTGGAAGGTCACACTCGTGGAAAAGATATATATAAAAAAGTAAATGAGTTTTTTGAAAAAGAAGGATTAAATTGGAAAAATTGTGTTGGTGTGTGCACGGACGGTGCTGCAGCAATGACCGGACAAGATCTTGGTTTTACAGCATTTGTTAAAGCTGGAAATGATCATATTACATTTACACATTGTATGATTCACCGAGAGGCACCTTTTGTTTAAAAAATTGCACCAGATTTAAACACTGCGTTTTTTGATGCAGTCAAAATCATTAACTTTATTAAAAGTCGAGCACTTAATAGTCGATTGTTTAAAAATTTGTGCATTGATATGGATTCGGATTATACAAGTTTATTGCTACATGCTGAAGTTAAGTGGCTATCAAGAGGTCGAAGTTTGAAACGATTATTAACTTTAAAAGATGAAGTTCTTATATTTCTAACAGAGCAAAATTCTAATTTGGCCGATTATTTTCACGATAATTTATAGCTTCTCAAGCTATGCTATTTGGCAGATAATTTTGATAAAATCAATGATATGAATTTATCAATGCAGGGAGTCTGTGTTAATATGTTTATGTTAAAAAATAAACTTGAGGCCTTTGTTAAAAAATTCTTATATGGAAGAACAGAGTGGAAAGTGGATCGCTCGAAACGTTTCCATTTACTTACGAGTATATAATTAGTAAAAATATTTCAAAAAAAGATACTCCTATAACAAAAATTATAGTTAATCATTTGAAGGATATGGAAGTTTACATACATAGGTATTTTCCCAATGATATCGATACACAATGGATTTGCAATCCATTTTCAATTGAAATGGAAGAAATTAATTTTTTAAACTTAAAAGCACAAGAAGAATTTGCCGAATTAACAAGTGATACTACCTTGCGACTCAGATTTTCTCAAGTGCCTGTACATGAATTTAATTTTGGATAGAAATCAAATCAAAATATCCCCTACTATCGGAAATGGCAATGAACAAATTACTGCCATTTTGTACAACATATTTATGTGAATCAACCTTTTCCACATTAACTTACATAAAATCAAAATACCGTTCAACTTTAATAAACGTTGAAAATTTATTACGATCTGCACTAACTCAAACTGAACCTAGATTTAATTATTTGTGTAAAAATAAACAATCACATTCGTCACATTAATATTGCTTGATGTTAATAATATATTTTTATTAAAAAAATTGTTACTAAAGTTTATTTTTTCTATTGAATATATAGATTTAGTTTTATGTTTTCTTATAAAAAATTGTTAAAAAAGTTTATTTTTTCCATTGAATAAATATATATATAGTTTTATGTCATTCTATTTATTGTGTTTTAATACGACCGATATCCCGTCAACGCTTCCAATTATATAAATGTGAAATGAATGGGTACGTATTCTTTAATCCTTATTTTATTTACATTGCAAAATAGTGCGATATTACATCTACATCTACGGTTAATATATATTTCATTATATGGAGGAGGGGGTCGTTTAAAATTTCCTAAGCTTGAAGGGGGTCGCTATATAAAAAAGTTCAAGAAGCCCTGCTCTAGTTCATAGTTAATTTTCGACCCACGATCAAACGAGGTGATTTTCCTCATCTTGGAGGGTTTAATTCCAAAAGCAAGCAATGGAAGCTGAGTTATTTTGAGTTTTTAAAACGGATTCCAGGTTCTAGAAACATCACTGTGAAGTTCCGATAGACTTTATTTGTCACCTTTCAGCAGACAACTTGAGAAAGATTTTGATAGATTGCTTGATTCAATTTCTATCTCATTCCTCTATGTCTCATATAGCTGGCGAAATTTCGGTAGATTACTTGACCAGATTTCTGACGGATTACTGACTCAAATCTCTGTATACTGCCTTAGCAAAACTTTTATTAAATCCCTCGGATACATTTAACGAATTTTGACTGCCCCCTCCCTTTGGGATAGACATGACCATAAGTTTGACGATGCTCAACGTATCATAGACCAAACACAAAAGACATAAGTATTAATCACAGCATTTTACCAATTACACCAGTAACATAAGTAAAATAAGAGAAATAACTACAAAACTTACGTCAAGTATTTAATCAGTCGTTAATTGTCTTTAAAAATATTGCATATCTTTCGACGTCTTGAGTTTTGATGTATATTAAACTTATTTCTATCACAAACAGGAGCTAAGAGGTTATATGACACTTGTGACGAGGCCAGAAGAGCCAAGAGTCAAGAGCTTATATGGTATGAGCTCTAGCGAAATTCTAAGAATCAATAGATTGATTTAAAAGGAAATCAGAGGCTTAATGCCGGTCGAGATTAAAAAAAAGAGCTCTGAGACACGAGGTCCTTCTAAATATAAAAATTCATTAAGATCTGATAACCCACTCGTAAGTTATAAACTTACCCCTAACTCCCCCAAAGAGATTCTACCACCGAGTTATTCTACCCACCAAGTTTCATCCCGATTTCCCCCCTCTAAGCGTTTTCCAAGATTTCCGGTTTCCCCCTCCAGCTCCCCCCACTGTCAACAGATCTGGTCGGAATTTGAAATAAGAGCTCAGAGACATGGGTTCCTTCTAAATATCAAATTTCATTAAGATCCGGTCACCTGTTCTTAAGTTAAAAATACCTCAATTTTTCTAAGTTTTCCAAATTGACACCCTCCAGCTCCTCCAAAGAAAACGGATCCGTTCTAATTATGTCCATCACGTATTTATAACTTGTGCTTATTCTTCCCATCAAATTTCATCCCGATCTCTCCACTCTAAGCGTTTTCCAAGATTTCTGTTTCCCCCCTCAAACCCCCTATGTCCCCGGATCCGATCGAATGGAAAATGGAGCATGTGAGACATAAGATCCTTCTACATATCAAATTTCATTAAGATCCGATCACCCATTCGTAAGATAAAGATACCTCAATTTTCAAGTTTTCCAAGAATTCCGGTTTCCCCCTCCAACTCCTCCAATGTCACCGGATCTGGTCTGAATTTCAAATAAGAGCTCCAAAGCAAAAGATCCTTCTAAATATCAAATTTCATTGAGATCTGATCACCCGTTCGTAAGTTACAAATACCTCAGTTTTTCTAATTTTTCTGAATTCCCCCCCCCCCCCACTCCACCAAGAGAACAGATCTAGTCCGGTTATGTCAGTCACGTATCTTGGAATTGTTTTTATTCTTCCCACCAAGTCTCCTCCTGATCTCTCCGCTCTAAGTGTTTTCCAAGATTTCTGGTTCCCCCCCCCACTCCCTCCCAATGACTCTGGATCCAATTGGGATTTAAAATAACAGATCTGAGTTACGAAGTCTTTCCAAATATGAAATTTCATTAAGATCTGATCACTCCTTCGTAAGTTAAAAATAACTCATTTTTCTAATTTTTCAGAATTAACCCTCCCTCCAACTCCCCCAAATAGAGCGGATCCGTTCAGGTTATGTCAATCACGTATCTAGGATTTCTACTTATTTTTCCCACCAAGTTTCATCCCGATCCCTCCACTCTAAGCGTTTTCCAAGATTTTAGGTTCCCCCTCCCCCAACTCCCCCCAATGTCACTGGATCCTGTCAGGTTTTAAAATATGAGCTCTGATACACTATATCCTTCTAAATATCAAATTTAATTAAGATCCGATCATCTGTTCGTAAGTTAAAAATACCACATTTTTTCTTTTTTTTTCAGAATTAACCGTCCCCCCACTCCACCCCAGATGGTTGAACAGGGAAACGACAATTTCTAATTTAATCTGGTCTAGTTCCTGATACTCCTGTCAAATTTCATCGTCCTAGCTTACCTGGAAGTGCCTAAAGTAGCAAAACCAGGACAGACAGACAAACAGACCGACTGACCGAGCGACCGACAGAATTTGCAATCGCTATATGCCACTTGGTAGATACCAAGTGCCATAAAAATCTTCACCTGAATACACTGGCAAAACGGCTCTTAAGCTTTATAATAGATCACCATTTTTTTTTTGTGTCATTGAGATATCGGCACTATCGGCGTCTTATTGCATAAGTTTAATGCAAATTCGTCTCATCTAAGCTTATGATAACGAATATTTGGGAACAAAGATTCTCTTATCCCTTATTTTAATATAATATGTGCATAACATAACATAAGATAACATGCTTGCTTTTCAACAGACTTTCTACTTACGGTGATGCTGTCACAGCCAAATTCAAGCCTGAAGAATCTTTCGTATGCTCATTTCCTTTGTGGGCATAGTGAACCTGCATGACAAGATACCTCTTATCAACTCCGCGTCCAACATCAAAGCCAACTTGCGGAGGAAGCCGTGTTGGATCGGCATTTTTTGCCCAGGCAAAAAGAATACTTTCCTGACCAGTGCATATATTACCTTCCAAGCACCTCCTGCAATGTAAGATCTAATATTAATAGCCCACATTGTTAGTTTAATTATGAAAAGAGCAGGATCTCTAGAACATAAGGAGAAACATAAGGAGATTTGTGAATATAATTTATGGCAAACGGCTGACCTCTCAGCCTACCCTCTGGTTCAAGATTTTAGAAAAATGGGGTGTGCAACCTTTCTTCATAAAATTCACATTCTTCAACATTTGGTTAATAGTATCCCCATTTAATAGAACTGAAAAGCCCAGTGCACGCATACATTAGCTTTATTATTGCAGATCTAGAACCTCAGCCGCACGCCTCTTTGCCTAAGAAGAACCTGCTCCACGGAATTTCAAAACATAACGAGATTAGCTGCGTTAGAAAACTCACGATTCACGTTTTATAAAATGTTTTCTTGATGTATTTGTACATCAGAGAGCAATGATTCTCTGTTTTCTGGAGAGAATAGGAATATCTTGCGATTTTTTTTTTTATGGATAAAAAATGACAATATGACTACTTTCTATTCTGCCAAAGTCAAATTTTTCGATAGTGGGAGGGGGGAAATCTTCTAGTAGACTCATGGAAGATTACGGAGGTTTGATGCAAATAAAAGTGGTTTTTCATAAGTATCTGAAATTTTGAATATTCTTATTTTTCCCCGATGGATACTCGGCAAGAAACCTTTCGCACAAAGGTATCATTTAGTCTACCAAGCTTTAAATGCTGAAAAACTGATCTGATCAAGGATATAATCAAGTGGAATGCCTGGAACTTGGTATAAAAAAAAACTTTAAACATATCCCCTCCTGTGAGTGAGCTTCTTAACATGTCTATACATAAGATGGAGCAAGGCGTGACGAGGGGGATTGGTCCGAAGGATTCCTCTAAAAAAAAATTTATATGAACTTTTTCGTGTTTTGACCCCCGTCCTTATGCAAATATTTCAATCCTTCGCCATGAGTGGAACCTTTTTGCACCTGTAATTTTTTTAAACGTTAAAAGATTTCAAGAGTGCGTCGCTGAAATATAGAACCATTTCCTCCACCACAAGCGGAACACCACCCCACTCTCAAAACAATAGACAACCAACCCTTTTCAAAAGGTTGGTGTAAATGTAAAGTTGTTTTGCTTTCTGACCCCTTCTCCTTCCTTCATTAAGAAAATCCTTTGATTCACTCCCCCCCCCCTCAGCCACAAGGGTCGGACATATAAGAGCCATTCACTTGCTACACCCAGTTTTGGCACCAGTTAGCATAAGCAAACACCTACTCTGATCGATGGCGCACCTCCACGTTGAAAGGAGAGGGATCCCTCTAAAATAATTCTTACTTACACTACTATCCCCCCTAGAAAATGGTGGTATATCATATAACCTTATTGTTTTTATAAGCCCCCCCCCCCAAGAGGAAAGATCTCCAATCGACGAAATACCATACCCATTCCTAAAAACTCCTGACTGATGAACTAAAGATAACCAATGTTACCTAAGATCACAAAAAGAATGAGAGTTGGATTCACAAATGCAAAAATTATAGAAGTTAAGCACTGAAAATCAGCAGCCATGTTCAAAATTTTATATCTATAGCGTTTTAAAACATTTCCCCCTGAATTTAAATAAAAAAGAAAAATCATAGTAATTTCAAAATAATGATAAACAACAAAGACTTTTTAATAGTGTTTAAATGTGATTAAGGGTTTAAACCGTCTGTAGACAAAATATGGATGCGTTAGTCGCGTATACACTTCTACCCAAAGGACATACACAAGCAACGTCACCTAGTTTCTAAAAACACTTTTATTCCAATTCCTTTTTCTTCCAAATGATTTGAGCAGCCAGGAAAGCAAAAATGCTAGGCTTGCGTACAATTTACCCTATGTTTTATGTGCGTCCTCGGCCTACCTCTGAAGGAACCGACAGAGGGTTTTCCTGAGTGAAACCCAACACAGAAATTTTTCCCAAATAAACGCAAAGCACCAAACAAAAACGTTTCTAAAGTACTGAGTCCCAGATATTTTCCCCTTACAGGTAATCAGAGTGAGCTTAAAAACAATTAAAAAGAAAGAAAAGTCCTAAGAAGGGAATGCATGTACAGATTAGTAGAAGATGGCCAATGAAGGGTCACGTTTCAGCTGAGTAAATTTTGCAGTTGTTGGGACGTTGTCTTGTCCAAAACGAGAAGGACTGATTCACATTTTGATTATTTTATAGATGACGAATAAGGCTTCTAAATTTTGTACAAAAATAGTTTTTAATTCGGATATTTATTTAAGAAATTTTAGTTTCAGGATCTTCACAATTATTATGTGGATGCAAGTGATTTTTTTTTTAAATAGTCATTGCAAGTAGTTAATATTTGGGCCCCAGGTGGTACATAATGAAGTTTGATTACGTTTTTTCTTTTGCTATGGTTCCTTTACCGAAATATTTTCTTATATAAAAACATAAAATAATAAAAATAAGCTCCAAAAAAAAAAAAAAAAATAAAAAACAGCTTCAATGTTGTCTCTCTCGTAAGGCTCCATGCTAGGAACGAACGAAAAATACAACATATTAAATCTACTATTATGCTAAATACAGATATACAAACAAAATACAGTTATCCATTCCAAAATCCCCAAAAACATTATGCTAGGCAGGATAATATCGTGATAAATTACCAGCTCAATACTTTTAATTTTTTTTTACCTTTTTTTTGGCTTTTCTTTTTTTCTTTTCTTCAACCGTTTCCTATTTTTCCAGAACCTTATTATGTTTTCCTTTACTAGCATTACTGTTAATTTTATAACCCCTGCTATTATTATTACTGTTTATATTAAACTACCTAGTTGGTGGGGGCGCTTCACACCCCCCCCCCCCAAGCCCACCCGCGCGCGTAAGTCGTTACGCGCTTTATTAGTTACGCGCCATTGTAGTTGTGTCCCTGTGTCCCACCTGTGAATATAGATAGATATATATATATATATATTTTTAACTACGTAAAACTTACGGATATACAACATTCTTGGCTGTCCCATTGTCTGTGCATATAAATAGATTGTCAGGTTTACTGACTCTTGAACATGCAACATATAATTGTCCATGGGAAATACAATCTGTATTCAGATCTATACCTCATTATTCTAATGATTGCCCTTGAGCTTTGTTGATGGTGATTGCTAATCGAACATTCCCTGTGTCCCCGTCGTCATTTATATATCCCCCTGTGCCCCCCGGCGTCCCCGTTGTTGTTGTTTCCCTGTGTCCCGGTCGTCATTTGTGTCCCGGTGTCCCAGTCTGTAATTTCTCTTTGAGTGTCACGGTCGTCATTTATATTCCCTGTGTTCCGGTCGTCATTTGTGTCCCGGTGCTTTGTTGATGGTGATTGCTAATCGAACATTCCTTGTGTCCCGGTCGCTTTCTCTTTGAGTGTCCCGGTCGTCATTTATATTCCCTATGTCCCGGTGTCCCGGTCGTCATTTGTGTCCCGATCTGTAATTTCGTCAGTCGACAAACATGACGTCAGTCGACACACAAACATGACGTCAATCGACACACAGACCACTTATTTTTATATATATAGATATCTGAATGCACCGTATAAAACCTACATAATTTATTTTTGTGTGTGCTCATCAGCTCCTGCCTATGGCATGTGGAATTTGTTTTATTGTAACTTCTTTTGTCAATAAATGTCATTCAATTCACTGAGAAAGTTCTGTACAAATAATAACACAAGCAGATAATAACACAGCAGATAATAACACAATTAAAACAACGATATATATACAAAACAAAATAATTATATATTATTTAATGCTCTTATTTTTTTTCACGCAATTACGGAAGCAAATCTCATTGACTTCCCAGTTTCCAGCTCATTAGCTTGATTTGAATGAGAAGGTTAATTATCAGGTGGGCAGAGGTCAAAAGCATTGGCAGAAATGAACTTAATTTTATCTGACCATAGTAAATTGTCATAAATTGAAGCCAAACTCACCGGCATCTCTATTCAAAGCTAGGTTTTTGAACACAATTTTCGTAATTTAAATTGTTTCCCCGAAAAGTTGCTTTAATTCCTGGTCCCTAGAAATCAAAGCAACATTCTCAAACATAATAAAATGGGCTTACGACATTTAATAAAATACCTAGGACGTTTTTTTTATACCTGTAGTCAGATAACCTCTGAAGTACGGTGTTTTTTTTACCCCCAATCATAACTACCCACCCCCTTCTGGAATGCTAAGAAGACCGCAAACAAGACTAGTGGACAAGAATCCACAAGAGGAACATTTTCCACCTTATTTTTAAAAAAAGTGTGAGACACTTCCTTCTCCTTATCTACGACAAGATCTAAAGAACAAAGTAAATAAGATAGCAAAAGAAAAGAGAATTACCATGCTCTTGCCTCAATCATGTCATCTGACAGATCAGAGCATCCAAATAAAATAATGTGATGAGCAATGCTTCCATTAGCAGCTGCTTCAAATTGAGTTATATAGGCAGCATTTGCAACTGAATCAAGGTCGTGATACGTACACCAATAATCATCGTCCTAGAAAACGCCAGAAGATAATGATATAGCTCTTACTGCTTATTTTTAAATTAGATAAAAAGTAAATTCTTTTCAAATAAAGGTAAAGAGCAACATTAAAAGAAGAACAGAAACTATACCACATATGATAATAGCTGCCCCTTCCTTAATGTGCCGCTCCATTTTTTTACAGTATCGGTTACTGTTAGCCAGTGTCACTCCTTGCTTGTAGTTAGTTACAACGAACTGTATGATTTTGAACAACACAGCAATACCTAAGATGTGGCGTATTGGAATTATTATATATCAAATTTCCGGCTAAGAAGAAAATAACCTTTATTTGATTAGACCAAAAAAAAACTAATTACGTACACTAATGCTAAATTTCTACCAAACATATAATCTACCACAGATTTTTTACATGTTATTTAATAAGGGGGCACTTGAAAAAAAAACATAGTCAACAAGGGTCCCACACGTTTGCCAAAGGTTCTAAGCATTCTTCAAAAACAAAAAAAATTACATACAAAATGAATCTTATTTGTTTTGTAGAATCCAAGCATGAAGATGCTTACAGTCATTACTGTTTACACTTTGAAATTGTGCCTTGTGCATCTTACAGATCAGGGCATGTGCCTTCCAGGAATTCACATGATTCAACTTCCTACCCATGTACATATCCATATTTTTGTTTCATGGTAAAAAATCATGGTAAAAAGAGCACCCTTTATACAAAAGGAATTAAAAACCAGATTGGAAGACCAGTGTTTAGCTGTTTGACATGAGTGCTTTGACTAGTTTATTTTTCCATAAAATAATTAAAGAGAGCTTTGGAGAAGAACATATTTTATTTTAAGTTAAAATTACATGTTAATTGCGTTAAAATTTTGAATCAGGTGCGTGCCAACTGCTTACCACTGCTAACAAATTGGAAGGATTGGAATTTTCTAAATAGATTAGGATCATACCCACTATACGGTAGTTTTGGGATAAATTGGAATATTTTCTTTCTAGGTGTGTAAATACAAAAACTTAGGGGAGATTTTCAAATTAGGGGAAAATTCAGGTTTTAATTTGAATCAACTGTAAACTTCAATAAGTTTCCTCTAGTTGATATCAGTATACAAAAGGCAATAATCCAGAAGTTTTTTTTTTACTTGTAAATACCTATGAATTTGAACGGAATTTTATGCAACAGAAATTTGACAACAATTTACCACATAATGTAAAATACTCGTCTTAAGACTGGCCCTTTGCTTTTCACAAATCTTTATAGGAGCCTAAGGCGATGAAGATCAAAACTGAGGTATCTTATATAAAAATATAAGTTCAGACTGAGGCCCTTATCTCAAATAAGGAGCCAAGCTTGGGGCCACATTCGTTACTTGGATTTTCAAGTTCCACATTTCCCAGTTACTTCAGCCATTCTCATTTTGTTTAACCTGTTGACAGAAAAAAAAAGATATTTTGTAGGTTTAATATAGATTTTCGTCAACAGTACAGTTTTTTATTTAATCTCTGTCAATATAAAAATCATCTTTTGATCATATGATCGTCTTTCTCGTCATCTATTCTCTGTCATCATCCTTTTTGAAAGAACCAATGAGGTCAACACACAAAATGTCAACAGAAAAAGATGGTATAATACCAAATTTCTTAAGTAAGTGTTTTTAAGCTAAGTGAATAATTTAGTGGTTTAGCGCTCATGTGTGTACCTATTGTTACCGTAAACATATAGTTCAGAAGCAATAAACAAAATCAAATAGAAAGACAAATAAAACTACCAAAATAGAAACGTAATATCACAAATCAGGAATAAATCACAATAAATTTCTTCTCACAAGATTTTGATTTGGCAAAGTGCATAATTTTTACCAAGATATTTTTGACAGATGCTGTAGATGTAGATACAGTCAACTCATTTCGAGGTCTTAAGATTCATGCAAAATAAAATAGCCATTTTCATCTATTATCACATTTATTCATTTTGGTTTGCGAAGGGGAAACCAAAAAAAGTAAATGTTGTTTATTTTGTGTAAAATGCAGCAGGTAAAGACAAGTAAAGAGCTAACCATGGCCCACAGTATCTAAAACTTTAAAGACACATTTTCAAAAAAACTGTCTTTCGAAGAAAAATTGTCATTTGAAGTTGGTTCAGGAATTGCAGATATTATCTTGAAAATAAAAGTCTATTGCGAAAAACAAATTTATGGGAAATTTGAAAAAGAGCCTGAAACCCCTCAAAGTGGCGTCAGATTTAAATAGAAAGGTTACTGTTGGAAAATATGTACACAAAACTTATAATTCCCTACCTTGAACAACAAGAAAATCACTATTCTGCAGCATGGATGTGTCTCTTTTTTTTCTTGTTTTATCCCTAGGGTGATCATATTGAATCGTGGTCATAGAATGTTGGGAGGGGTGTTTTTAGAAAGCAAAGTGGCATTTTCTGCCATTTAATCACAAGCTGATGATGATATTAATGCCACACTGATTGCCAAGGTTGTTAATTATCTTCTTCAGTAATTACTTTTTCACATGGTTAGCATGCATCTCCTCATTAATTTCTAATTCTTTTTTTGCCATGAATACCAGGCTACTGCAAGATCAAAGAGAAATATTTAATGGCTTATTTAAAAGCAACTGCCTCTGTCTACGCGTCTCTTATAATGCGACTTAATAACTGCATTGTAAAGTGTCATATGGCAACAAAAATGGGACTTTTTGGTATCTTTTCTAGAGTGGAAAGGCTGTGAAGCATAATAAGGGTAACACTGTAATTTTCAAGGTCAAAAATCGTTGACTAGAGGTTTATAATCCCACATCTTGTATCCACCCTCGATTAGTCTGCTTATTAAGTTAAAACTAAAAATATAGCTGGAAAAAGAGCCAAACGAAAAAATGGCATTGATTTGTTTTGATTTTCATGAAAATGGTTTATTATTTTACCCGTAAATTCTCAAAGATAATAGTGACAACATACTACTAGGAATTTTTAGTCACATAAGACAGTTGAGCATATCTTATGGGAAAGTTTAAGGGAGGTAGGAAGTAAAATCCATATTTAATCTTCTATTTTACAAGAAAAAACATATTGAATTCTCGGATTTTGTGTTTGTAAAAAAAAAGGAAAAACTAATTTAATAAACTATAAAAAATTTTTTACAAAACTAACACTTTACTGAAACTGAGCTTGCTGAGGTTTTTTTTAGAGAATTATAATGTATAATAGAAGTTATATTTATCATGGCTGGCAAAAGATAACTGAAAACCTTATAAACAACTTTTTTATTTTCTACAGGCTATTAATGGGTGTTTCTACTCCTAAGACAACTTCCTTTTTTGTGGGGTTGGTTTTATTTTTTTTTTCACCAAAGAGCTAGTTTGTTCAATTATAGAGTTACTGGAAAATGTCACGAGTCAGTTTACTTGAACTAATTTTGGAGATAATTATTGCATGATCTGAAAAAAAAAACAGTATAATTACTGTTCATTTTAAGTTTCAACTTCACTCAGTACTTCCACAAGTGGATTTTCTTTTTTTAATCAATATACATAAAGGGTAGACTGATATATAGAAACCACAACAGAGTCAAAGCTATTACCCTGAGGAACACCACTTGTGTCTAGAGCATCAAATTTAAACTCACCATTTTCGGAACTACATCTGGCATTCTTACACTCAGGAGTTGAGAGTTTGATCTTGTTTTACTGCTATGACGCAACCTTGACAACGAATTGGCTTCATGGCCCCAAATCAGCATAAAACAGGTAAAAGCCACCACCAGCTTCATCATTTTGAGCTTCGCTTGCCTAAACAGCAAAAGAATAGCAAGCATGATGACTTCTTATTCATCATAGTTCATGGCTTAACATACACAGTACATTTATCTATATGTACTCACCTCCATCTCCCCCTTTTTTAATAAATTTTGTATTCTTATGCAGTTCTTTAGAAAAAAACTTTGAGGATGAAAGTTAAGTAGAATGTCTTTTTTCAACATTAAAATTTTTACTGAGTAAAGAGAACTTTCTGGATCAAATGTACAACACAAACGAATGCTTAAAAGATGTCTCTAAATTATCATCTTTATAATTCCCTACTTAAAAGGCTCTGGCGATTAATCTTAACTGAAATCAATTGTTTTGCTTGAAGTCTGAATTTCAAGAATTTGTTATTTTGCAAGGCAATCCTCAGGATCTAAACATAAATCTGTACCATATTTTTCTGCTAAAATTATTACATATTACCCAACATATCATTACTCATATTTTAACTTTTAGAAACAGTGCATTTTAAAGGTGCTTATCCTTGCAGAGGATTCTCAGATTTCCAGTAGTAAGTCATTTATCTGCTTAAGTCTACAAGCTATGTGTCAATTCTTCAATGTGTAGTTCAGAGTTCAGCCAATACTCAAGACCAAGAGTCTTGGCTGAACTTTTCGTTAAGAAGTAATGATGCCAAGGCTATTTAAAAAAAGGGATTTTTAGCCAAGAGCTTTTATTGTAAGTGTTTTATTGTTTATTATTTTCTTTGCTGAAGACAGCCCATAGATATAGGACCGAAATATTCCAATAGGTTTTGTTGGTTCACTGTCTTGGGAAAGAAGTCCTCATTATTTTCTCTTCTGTGGTTGTATTAAAACCCATTTCTGATAAAATTTTAATGAATTTTGCTGTGTGGGTGAATAATGGCTAAATTGATAGGAATCACTAAGAAAAATTATCAAACCTTTAATAATTCAAAATGCATTAACTAAGTCTAATCTATCCCACCTGAATCGCAAAGATAGTAGGCTTAAATATCTTAGTCTAAGCTCATATGGCAAGCACTTCAAATAAGGAACAAATCTTGCTGCCCGTTTTGTACTTTTGAAATAAGCTGTGAATCAGATTTTCTTGTTGGATACCATACAGATGTGCAGTATTTAACTATTGGTTGTGTCATTGTCTTATACAGCTTAGTAAAGCTTCGGAGGTTAAACCTTCTTTTGATACGAAGCAAACTGTAATTGGCTTTAAGTTATACAGCTAATACTTGTTTATCAAAACTCAACTTATTATCAAAAACAATATCAAGGTCCCAAATAGAATCAACAAAAGATATTACAAGTTCACCAATAGAATACTGGTATGCTACTACATTCACTAGATAATTGACCACACGCCATTTTCCCTGATTAGTAGTCATTGAATTTAAATTACACCAGAAAACCAATGTACTTAAAGAGCCACATCATCTGAGGAGTTATAATTGTATTTATTTTTTCAATGGAGACATAATTTATTTACAAAAAAAAAAAAAAAACAGAAGAAAGCATAAAGCCCAGTAGCCTTGGCTTGTATTGCCAATCCAAATAAAAGACATTAATTTACATCAATGCATTTGGGTTTCCATTTGAGAACAAAACAAGAAAAAATTTGTACTATAATATAATTATAATATTATAATTCTCCAATTTTTAGAGAATTACAATTACATATCAAAAGTCATTGATATCATTGCTGATAAATGACTACTGAAAGCATTAAGAAATTAGTCTTTTTTATACTGGCTGCTTGGTGACTTTTCTGCTTCTTCAATAACATCCTTTGATGCATCACTATTGTACTTTCAGTAAAGTGCTAATTTTTAGAATTCTAAAAGTATAGAAAATTATCATAATTCAGTTTACAAGAGCTTATTGTGTAGATATATCTTGCATAATCTACTACTACTACAACTAAACTCACCACAGCACAAAGCAGCCTGAGGCAAACACGGCTATGCACACTCCTCCTCCATCCCGATCTATTCAAAGCCTCCCTCTTTACACCCTCCCACGAAGTTCCCATTTCCTTCGAATCTTTCTTTATGACATCCTCCCACCCCAGACGAGGACGCCCTGTTTTCCGTTTAGCCCTAGATGGTTGGCCGAAAAGGACAATCTTCAGCAATCTATCATCTGCAGAACATGCAGATGATAGATTGCTGAAAGGTTGATAGATTGCCATCTCAACCTTTCTTTTGTTATAGCCCTAGAAAGCAGGATTGAACAATACTCTTTCACAGCCAACTCTGAAATATGGTCAGTCAGCCTGGTACCTAGAACAATCTGTAGGCAATTTCTCTGGAAAACATCTAGTAAATCTTCATCTGCTTTTTGGAATGCCCATGCTTCAGAGCCATATTTGATCACTGTCATCACTGTACCTTCAAATATTCAAATCTTGATTTACAGACTTATCTTCCTATGCTTCCCAACTTTTTTTAACAGTGAAAAAGACCCTGAGCCTTGGCTATTCTATTTTTAACATCTTCACTCCTCCCAACGTCTTTACTAATAATACTACCAAGGTAAGTGAAGCTGTCCATCTAGTCAATATTTTTGTTACCCAACATCACCTTTTCATCTTCACTTATTCCTAGCCTTAGTGACTTAGTCTTCTTAGCATTAATTTTCAAACATATTCTAGCACCCTGAACTTGCAAAACCTCTAAAAAGTTCATTCATTTTGCTGACACTTTCATCTAGGATGCTTAAAATGTCACCAAAATCTACACCCGGGAGAGTTTTTCCTCCCCATTTGATTCCATGGTCTCCAATTGCCTTTCCTGTGCTGATTAAGACAATGTCCATCAAAATGATCCATATTAAGGGAAATAGAACACAGCCCTGTTTAACTCCTGAATTAATACAAAACCAGCAGCTAACCCCATTTCCTACCTAGAGTGCAGCAGTGTTATTCTTGTACATAGCACTAATCACTTTAATGCATTTGTCTGGTATACCATATAAGGATAAGACCTTTGCTAAAGCTTTTCTATCAACAGAATCGAATGCTTGCTCAAAATCTATAAAACTGAGGGCAAAATATGTTTGACAACTAAGGCACAGCTCAATTATTAACCTGAGAGTGAAAATTTGGTCAACAAATCCTCAACCTTTTCAAAAACTGCACTGTTCTTCTCTTAAATCTTTGTATACAGCATCTCTCAGTCTAAAAAAAATATCATATTGCTAAGTAATTTGCTACCTACAGAGACCAGACTCCAACACTCACTCATATCACCTTTCTTATAAAGTCGTTTTTCTTTCTTGTACAATTTAGCATAGCTATGAGATTGGAAACACTATCTGTGCACCCTATTTATGCTGCAGAACGAAGTTATTTTTGAGAATTTCACCTTTACACAAAAAAGTTTATCCAAGTTCAGCAAAGGTCAATGCCCTTAAAAGGGATACAGGTGGATAATTCAAAAGACAATTCTGCATCATAATTTAGGATTTAGGCCATTCCTTGAAATTTCATTCATCTAATTCAACTACTATCAAAGATAATAGAAAGCTCAGCAACTAGAACTACAGGCAAATTAAATGCTATTTCCAAATTAAATAATCCATGCAAGTGGAATTGGATCCAAGACCCCTTCTCTCTTAATTGAGCCAGATATAGCCCAAGCCAATGTAGTTCAATGATTTTGTGAGCGCATTATTTTTTTCTGCTGATTTTCATTAATAATTGGTCCATAATATGTAATTGGGAAGACCAGGGCAATATGGACTTTGGTTGAACTTGAGTCCTGGTTGAACTTTGTTGAAGTAAGGATGCTAGGGCTGTTTTAAAAAGTTTTTAAATAAAAACATTATTAGTTTTAATTCTTGCATTTTAATGTAAGTTTATTTATTTATATATATATATATATATATATATATATATATATATATATATATATATATATATATATATATATATATATATATATATATATATATATATATATATATATATATATGTATATATATACATATTCTCTTTCTTGTATTGTGCTGAAAACAGCCCTTGGACATTTGGCCGGGATATTCACAGAATTGATTTCCACTATCTTGAAAAAAATTTCCTATTGTTTCAACTTTGTATTTGTTTGTTATGGAAAGGCAGTGTGGTCTTTGTTGCTATTTTAACAGTCTTGATTATTATATTTGAAAAAAAGTGGAATCAGATGTTATATTACTTTTATCAAACTTTACTACCATAAATTTACTAAACTTGTTATATCTGAAAAAATAAACATATACCATGGTAACATATACTGTAATCTGTATTGAGATTCCTATTCCTAAAGGAAACAATCTAATAACAAAATAGGAACACTATTATGTCTTCATGTTCAACATTCATTCCAAAAATAATGGTCACAATCCAGCTCCTCTCCTCCTCTAATGGGGCTGCATGAAGCCCAAAGCTATACACAATACTCTAATGGCTCAGTTCATTTGCATCATTTTAGGTCCTTATTTCTTGTCAACATCTGACTCATTGTGGAATTATGGGTAAAATTTCTAGTTTGGCTACTTTTTTCTATCTTGGAAAGGGGCTAGGTTGGGAGAATGAAACTTTTAGTAATGACTCAAAGGCCAAAAATATAATATGGGATGGTATTGCTTAGCTTCTATGTAAACCCTCTTCTGATTTCTAAGTCTTGGAAATTTGCCTATTTGACAGGTCCTTTTTATGCCTATTTTTATTTTGACAAAACAACATTTTACCTTATTTTTCAGTTATCACTTTTTTTCCTTTGGTTTTAGTTGTGAAAAACGCAATTCCTGTCATGTGAGTAGAATTTTAAGCCATTTTAATGGATTTTTTCTAAGTTTAGGAAATGAGCTTCTAGATCTTAGAAACCTCATATATTGTGTTGAGAAAAGTTGTGAAGCTGAAAACAGTATTGTTGTAATTCATTTAAGCCAAAGATCTATTTTTCAAGGTTTCAATTTTATAGAACAAAGATCTACAAAGGTCACTGCCCTCTAGAGCAGCAGTTGCCTACCAGTGGTCAAGAGAACACTGGTGGTTGAAAAATATATTTAGGTGGTCCACAAAGAAAGGGGTTCTTTATTAAACAATGTCTATTTTTGAATTCCATGAACATAGAAAAAAGAAGCAAATTTCAGGAAACTTATCATAGGTTAAAAAAATTAAGAGTTATGTTTAATACTATAAAACTTTATTGTAACTGAAAAGGGCTAAAAGAAATTGCTGTTGTACATTCTTGAATCAACATAAATCTATGTAAGGATGCACTTAACAATTCCTACTATTTTTACATATAAAATCTAACACATATATAATATACATATTATTTATATTATATATTAAATATATAATACGATTTTTATATATAAAAATACTTTTTGCTCAAGAAAAAGCTGCCAAACACAAGTTGTGCTCTGTCATGCAAAAAGTGGGGTAACATAGTGGTAATGCTACTTGGCAGTTTTCATAGCCTAATAAAATTTATTGGCAGATTTTGTCTGAAAATACTAGTCCTTCCACTATCCTTGAATTTTCAGGGATTTGCCCAAAACTTTGTCTTGTTGAATAAAAAAATTGGTTCCCCAAATATCCACTTTTGTTCAGGGTTGCCACCCCTAGTGATTTATCACTAGTAACAATCGACCCCAAGTAACTATCACTTTCACTTAGCTTGACATAATTTGTTCACTACTTTCCAACATTTTTTTTTAAATTATTTACTACACATCAAAAACAGACATAAATCATTGAATTGCAGACCTTACTTCATATCCTATCATATGATAGGAAAGGATTATGTTTCTAAGACAACTATTTCATCAAGTATTATCTTGTGACTCATGGCACAGAATTTCATTTGAACATGTTTAGGTTCAGCATAATTTTGAACATCAACACAAAGAGGGTTATTTTAGACAGTGAGTTTAAATTTTGTTTTCTTTTGCTGTTCTGTTTAATTTTCAAAGGTCCAAAAATATAAGAGTTATATTGAAAAATTATTCTAAAATGAAATAGGGAAAGCATGGTACCTATGCAGAGAAGGGGGAGCAGATCTTGTGATAAATATCGAGATATTTGGATTATCAAGCTATAAATTATACAAACACACCACTTAACACCTTTCCTATGCTCTTTCAAAATATAACTGTCATTTTGCTCAGAAACTAAATGGACCCTTTAAAATGATACCTTTTTCTCTTATTTTCTACAATTTAGTTTGAGTCTTAATTTGTCTTTCTCTAGGTTTTGGGCATAATATATTATGCAATTTGGTCTATATATTATCATATTAAGGGGGGAATACATTAGTTTATGTCAGGTTACCTGCCCCCCCCCCCAAATGTGCAAATATATAGCCCAAATTTAAATCCTTGCTTGCCTTAGAAAAACTCAACTTTTCACTATTTTTTAAGCTACTATATTCCATAATTAGTTCACCAGCATTGAAAAATAATTATTACCTTTTATGGTATAGTTCAAAATGGAATGTAGGCATTTAAACGCACCCCCTGTTTGAAACGTCTTATCTTTAAATGGCTTTCACAGGGGTAATACAGGTAAGACATTGAACTTTTAAGGGGCTTCTCACTCAAAATTATGATTTGTTGCTACAATTTGGGTAAGGCTTATGTTATATGTGTGTCAATAACATCTATTTTGTAAATCATAATGCCATAGAGAAAGTGAATTTCTTCAAGAAGGCCCAATAATGATTCTTAGAAACCTGAAGAGAGGCAAAACAGAATTTAGTGGGAAAAATAAGCACAAGTCCAAAATACATGATTGACATAACCGTAACGGATATGCTCTCTCTGGGGGAGTTTGGGGGGCGGGGGGTTAATTCAAGAAAATTAGAAAGATGTATTTGTAACTTACAAATGGGTGATCAGATCTTAATGAAGTTTGATATTTAGAAGGATCTTGTGCTTCAGAGCTCTTATTTTAAATCCCAACCAGAATCAGTGACATTGAGGGGAGTTGGATGGGGAAACCGGAAATATTGGAAGACGTGAAAATTGAGGCATCTTTATCTTGCAAATGGGTGGTTGGATCTTAATGAAACTTGATATATAGAAAGATCTTATGTCTGAGATGCTTAATATAGATGCTTATACAGAAATTACTCTGTATATGAAAGGGGTTTTTCCTCCTCAATGCCCTGCTTTTTAAGCTAAAGTTTGACTCTTTCTGTTAACTTTACTTTTTAAAACAGTAAAAAACTTTAGCGTAAAGAGTGGAAGACACTACTTCCATGCTTTGAATGGAATTCCATCTGTTCCAGGCAACAACCCTCCCATCATGATTTTTCATTTCATCAAAATATCCTTTCCTTTTATTTCTGCTATCAACTTCTTTCAATGGTAAATCAATTAACTGTTTAAAACCTCAAACATCTCAACCCTCTGTTACTCACATTAACTTCCTCAAATTTATCATCCAAATATGTGGGGCAAGTTTAAACTGCTGGGAAGAATAAATCATTATTCAAAGTTTCATTTATTCCAAAAAAATGTATTTTTTCTACTTTTTGTTGAAATTATACCTGTTTTCTCTCTCTAGTATTTATAAGATTATGCTATATTTCAATGTCTGGACTCCAATTATATTTTAGCCTGATGAAGGGTTATAAAGCTCCAATATGTAATCAATGAAATAATGCATTCTCAATCTGATGGAATATTTTTTTTGAAATAATACTCTGCAAGATATCCTTCCATATGTTCTTCTCTTCTACTATGAGTGGGGATGTTATCTCTCACTTCCCTCCATGTCTCATCTATATTTTGGGTATGGGCTCATGTTGTAGGGTCAACAAAATTTAGGCTGTGATTGACACGCAAATGCTGAAAGCCATGGTGGGCTAGGCAGTCATAGGCCCTCCAACAGTCACTGATTATTGTTGTATCTGGCAGGAGTCTGTCATGTATTATTCCCAACAGCGTAGCACTATTTCTATCTGGCACAGCAACCATAAATGAATTTCCAGTAGATCACTCTATACCACCAAATACCCAAACACCATCAATAATTTGATCACAATTGTACTTACACTTGCTAAATTTTGCTTCATCTATCTCAACAATTATTCCTTCTCCCCCCAAACAAACAGTACTTGAGTGACAAGCATAAATACAAACCTCTCTACAGAACATACTCCAATCCACAATTGTTTGTTTAGAAATACCAACATTATTGAATATCAATTTCTCCCTTGAAGCATTAGTCTGAAGCCACATCACCAAAAACTGAAAATTCTGTTGTAGAGTGAGGCATGAGCATTCCAGCCATGTTTTATGATAGATAGATTTTCTAAAATTACACTCTCTTCTTTCAAACTTGCAGCCATCACAAGTGGATATATGCCTGGTTTTCTACCAACATAAATAAATTCCAGATTTAACACAAGTCCAGCCACAAATTGAGCAATCTTTACACAATAACCCTCATCACTTCATTTTGTTTGAAAACACTTCCATTATTCAGAGGTCCTTGTTGAAATATTTGCTTGATTTTCATCTTCATATTTTGCTACTGGCTGACAAAATCCTCATTTGCTCAAGTATTTGATTTTTTTCATCAATTATATATTTTCCTTTCCTGGTATCTCACAAAACATTGAGCTTTAAATATTATAGGAATGTGTTGAAGCTTGTCTTAAGTTTAATATGGTTCTTTACTTTCCTTTGTAAAACCTCTTTTCTGGATAGTTGTGTTGTGATTAATGTTTATTAAGGGCTTATTTTTGGTTTATTTTGATAATTTTAAATATATATTTATAAAACTACAGTATAAATTAAATAAAAAACATGCGTTTTTAACTGAAAGTAAGGAGCAACATTAAAACTTAAAATGAACAGAAATTACTCTATATATGAAAGGGCCTTTTCCTCCTCAACCCTACTCTTTACATTAAAGGTTTTTACTGTTTTAAAAAGTAAATTTAACAGAAAGTGTCAAACTTCAGCATAAAAAGCAGGGCATTGAGGAGGAAAAACCCCTTTAATATACAGAGTAATTTCTGTATAAGCATCTCAGACATAAGATCTTTCTATATATCAAGTTTTGTTAAGATCCAACCACCCATTTGCAAGATAAAGATACCTCAATTTTCATGCCTTCCAAGATTTCCAGTTTCCCTATCCAACTCTCCTTAATGTCACTGGATCTGGTCAAGATTTAAAATAAGAGCTCTGAAGCACAATATTCTTCTAAATATCAAACTTTATTCAGATATGATTACCCATTTGTAAGTTACAAATACATCTTTCTAACTTTTTCAAATGAACCCCCCCCCCCTAAACTCCCCAAAAAGAGAGCATATCTGTTATGGTTATGTCAATCATGTATTTAGGACTTGTGCTTATTATTCCCACTAAATTTCTGTTTTGCCTCTCTTAGTTAGGGACCTCAAAATAACTTCCCGGGATATACTTTAGCCTGTAGACACATCCCTGAAAGTTTCAATTCTCTAGCCCAACAACTTTCCAAGATAGCAAGAAGTCAATGGACTAGAATTTTACCAGTAATAGACCTGTCATGTAGGCAAACTTCAGAGCCCTCTAGAGGGAGAAGGAGTGGAGTTGGGTACTTTGAAATACCTTGCCAGGACATACTTTAGCCTGTAGACCCATCACTGTAAGTTTAATGTTACTAGCCTAAACCCTTTCCAAGGTAGCAAAAAGTCAACTAACTAGAATTTTACCCTGATATAAAAATGACATTACTCACATAAATATTTTTTCTCCAAAATTAAGGCTCTTAACTAATTTTGTCAGACTTCTGACCTATCTAGATCCTTTTTTTTATGTTAGAATATCCTAAGATACCATTTTCCCAAAAAATATGGAGCAATTTTTTAGCAAAAACACATATACAAGTATTGCTTGTGGAAGTCAGACAGTGGGGTAAACCTAACACATATCCCAAGTTTTCCAATGGTTGATCATATCAACTGAATGCCTCATTCTTCTCATCCTTGTTGGCAGCATTAATCTCCAGCAGAGTTAGCATATCTTCCTGATAGACAGTTTTGAGTTTTTTTGAATGGTGATTATTCATAATGAGAATTTTGTTTGAGCAATTCTCAACTGCCTGGTATGAACCTATGTACAGGTACTAGGCTATAAATGGGATCACAAAGGGGGGGGGGTACATTTGAAAGTGAAACAATTTTCAAATTTAGAAAGAACATAAATAAGAGATCAAGTAGGCTCGTATGTTCATCTTGCCCCTACCTCAGACATGATATCTTGTATACATTTACCTCAAAATCTAATGCTGCAGTTCGTTTCTTTTTGCGTCAGCAAGAAATGCAATTTTGTTAGCCTAGCCTATAAAATTCTAGTTTCCATGGCTATAGCTTGAGAAACCAATTAATCCATAAATATAACTTTAAGGGTATGGTACCTTTAATTAAAATACTGTTAATCAGAACGTTATAATTCAGTTATTAGGTGGGGAATGAATTATCTATTTCAGTTCATGGCAATCTTCGTCTTGTTTTAAAAATGGTTAATGGAAATAGAGACCAGGGACACCTATAAATATATGGACCAGAAACAATGAAAACTGAACAACAGCTTTTAGGCTTTTTCTAGCGATCAAAATAGTGTTTTGATCAATAAGCGCGAGAACACATTTGTTTATCAACAATAATTTTTGCAAGAACAGGAATTTTATTATTTTTGGAAATAAATGGCAATATTTTCAAAATCATTTGAATATTGTTCAAAGCATCCAATCAAATTTGCCCAAAGACCTAAAAGCCGCTTTAACTAAAGATATTGCTAAAACCTTGTCACAGTACGATGGATGAAAGTGTGCCTCTGGATCAGATATTACTAAAAACAAAATTCCGATTCTATATTTGACGAGATTGAAAAGAAATTGTCATCAATTATCACCAGTTATTGAGCCTGTCACTTATTCAACTGAACCCATGGCAATTAAACTGCAGATTCTGTCTTTCTTAACTCAAATAGACAAGGTGACCTCATCCAATATTGATCTAATAATGAATTTGACATTATTTGTGTAGAAGAGACCAATCTTCATTAGTTTAAGAAAATCAAAATGCCTGACTTCAAGTACTATCGGAAAGATAGATATACCAATATAAAGGGAAGAGGAGTTGCCATGTTTATGCATGATTCAATCCCTCATTCCCTTCAACCATTAAATCTTCACAGGGATAAAATTGACATCACAGTTATAATAATTAGCCCGGCTAATCTTGTCATTTAATCATGGTACAATCCGTGCGGATACAATAGTATTCAAAAGGTTTCGGAATCTGAAATTTCAGAGAATAATTCTTTTATTTTTGGTGATTTCGATGCGCATAGCTCACTTTGGGAAGAAATAGCCTATAGTAATAAAGCAGGAAGAGGCATAAAGAACATTTTGTCAATATTCCTAATACTTTGATTTTCATTCTATTTAATTTCCAAACCCAGCATAATATTTTATCTAATACTTTCTTCACTATTGACTTGCTACTTGGTCTATTTTCGTATTATGGTCAAGTTTAGATAGTAAAAGTTCCCTCTCTGCAATCTGATCACTCTGCAATTCTAACATCAATTCAAAATGTATACTATTCCCCCAAACCCCACATAGCAACTTTTAAGAACTCCAAAGACGATTGGCCTCTGTTTTGGAAAATATTGAAGAAAGCTGGTTTTTGCTTTATCTCAACTAATTCTGTTATTAATGCTATTGAGTCCAACCTGAAAACCATCCTGTTACATTCAGCCGAATCTTCCATGTCCATGACTAAGTCAATTTTTTATAAGGGTTCGAAGAGACCCAAGAATTGGTGGAATGAGAAGTGTATGGTTGCAATACAGACAAAAAGGAAGGCTCGTAAAGTGTTTCAAAAGCACCCATCAACAGCAATTCTATATGCAATCATGTGCTAAAGTAACATTTGTAAGTAAGAGAGCTAGACAGTCTATATAGTCCTATTATAGTGCAGGTATTAGCTTTTAAACCCTAGTTCCTAATATTCACAGCTTTATTAGCTAGCTCGATAGTGGTAAGCAGTCTAAAGATGACTGTAAATGTGACAAATACCATCATACCCTGGGGAAGACTTGATATCAAGGAATCAAGAGCTGCATTAAATTCGTCTAAGGAAAATGGTTCCATCAAGGACCTTTTATGTAAAGACATTTGATGCAGGGTATAAAATGGAGGTCGAGAGCAATGAGAATCAGAACGATCATTTTCATATATATCAGAAAAAATTTTCGCTTTTATATTATCTGAGGAAATTGGAGATCCATCCTGCATGATCTTCAAAATCTAGAAGTAAGTGAGTCTGATTTACTTTATTAATCAATCTACTTGTTAGTATTGTTGATGTTGCTTTCACAAAAACATCGAAGTGGTGTTACTGATAGAAGCCTATTCGGCGATCGACTTTACCGTAACCGTTCTAAGGGTCGTAGGGACTAGATCGATAATTTCGATGGTATTAATTATTCCGTATATTTACATAAAAAACTTTATTTAATATAATTTGAATAAGACAGTCCAACATTCCAATATTAAAACTTTTATTATCACAAAACTTCTGTTCTGCTTGACTGTTGAGGCAGTATAGTATTAGTCTAATATATTGGAAGCTTCATAATTGATGAACTTTGGCGCTAGAAAAAAGAAAAAAAACTATTACAATTAAATTATCACATAAACCTATTACAATTTAATTACCACAAGCATGAGTGCACGTGTATATAGGCATGAGATCATCACAGAATATTACCCGGGATGGATGGAGACCTGAAAGGGGCTGTCCCCGCCTCAACACCCCGCTCTTTACATTAAAGTTTGTTATTGTTTTAAAAAGTAGAGCTGTGACAAAGAGTCAACATTAGCGTAAAGAGCAGGGCGTTGGGGAGGGGACTGCCCCTTTCGTATACGGAATAATTTCTTTTCTTTTTAAGTTTTAATGTCGCTCCTTGCTTTCACTCAAAAAACTTGTTTTTTATGTATTTAATTTATGAACAATTTTGAATGAATACAGGTTTTGATTTCGGCTCATCGTACATGAATAATTAAAACAAAATTTGCGGATTATTTTTTGCTTTTTTGGCTAAATGGCTTTCACAAAATTTTGATCGGACGATTTCGAGAAACAATGAGCGTGGAAGGGGGCCTAGTCAGCCTCCAATTTTTTGGTCACTTAGAAAGGGCACTAGAACTTTTAATTTTCGTTAGAATAGGCCCTCTAGCGACATTCTAGGACAACTGGGTCAATACGATCCCTGGAAACGACAACTGGGTCGATACCCATGAAAAAAAAAAATAAACATACATCCGTGATCTTTCTTCTGGCAAAAAAATACAAAATTCCACATTTTTGCAGTTAAATACGAAACGAGCAACTAAACTAATTTTTTCACCTTAACAGTTCCAATTTTATTGTGGTTTCAGCGGGTAATTACTACCTAGTAAAGGACGCAGCCATAGCCCGTACAAGCCAAAAAAAAGACTGAAACCCTCAAATAGGGTCGGGTCGCAGAAAAGCGTACATACTGTAATTTCCTTGGCCAAAAACTCTATAAAGGAAACTTAGAGTCCCTTGGCATATGAAAGAAGATTACGTTTTTGCATTGGAAGTACCGATGTTTCTTTTTTTTCCGCTGGTATCGGGGCACTGGAACATCATAGAGTGCTGTTTAATGGCTCATTTTAAAGGAAATCATTGCATCAAGTGTTTTTTATAATTAGAAAAAGATAATATTTAGAATAAAATTTTTGACGAATAATTGCATCTTCACATACAAGACGACGAATCACGTCATTAATCGTTGTTTGCAAATGATATTAAAAGTAAAATCCTCGTACATAGCACTAATCAATATGCATTTATCTGGTATACAATACTAGTGTAGGACCTTCGCTAAAGCTATTCTGTCGGCTAAATCAAACGTTTGCTCATAATCTATAGCACTGAGGAGTAAAGGAGTTGGATTTTTCAAGCACTTCTCGATTATTAGTCTAAAAGGGAAAATTTTGATGGACGCATACTCTGCCATTCCTGGAACCACACTGATCTTCTCTGAAAACCTTATCAACAGCATCCCTAATTCAAAAAAGTATCACCACACTAAGTAATTCACTTGCTACAGAAACCAAGCTAATACCTTTATTACCACACCCACTCTTATCCCCTTTCTTATAAAGGGGCTTAATTAGAGTCTTCCTAGAATCGCTAGATACTTCCCCTTTTAAAAATCATACTCACAATCTTCAGTAACATATCTCTAACTTCATAAACACTACGTTTTAAAAACTTTTTTTCTACACTATCAGCACCTGGGGCCTAATTATTTTTTAATCGGTATAGTAATATCACTAATTCTTAGTAACAAAATAAATCTTCCTTCACATCCAAAGTGTCACAAACTTTTTCATTCTTTTCTATATCTTTTCCAGTAACTCGCGGTTTAGAGGATTCTCAAAAATTTTGTCCATCTGTATTTAACAATTTAAAGTAAGGGTTTGGTATCGGCCTAGATTTCGTTTCAGTTTGTACCTTACTACTGAGGTTGTCAACCCCTTGCAACTTTCAAACTGGTATACCTCATGAAGGAATTTTTGTACCAAAAAATGGATATCATATAATTTGATCAGCTCATCAAGAGCTATCGATTTCTGTTGAAAAAAATTCTATCTGTCTTAGTTCAAAAGCTGATTTTTTTTGCCGTAGGCCAAATTTCTAACGTCACCATTTAGAAAAGAGCAAAGGATAAGCTCCAATTTCTTTAGCATTGAGAGAACTTTTAAAGTATATTAGGTACATCTGATACCATTTCTCTACCGCAATCCTAAGCACGAAAAACCGAATGATAAACTCAGCTAAAATTACGAACAGAAATGGGTAGAAACAATAGATGGCAGCACTTTCGGACCCGTGGAGAAATGCCACATTTTTGCTTCTCTCAATTTTCTATTTATAACTCAAAGAAGATATATTCGCTGTGGGGCCAGGCAACTGCCGCATTTATTTAACACTTATAGTTTTTGGTCCATCTTCAATTTAAAAGTGGTGCCTGCCTGCTTGCCTGCTAGAACGGAGCTTTCCACTCGAAAGCAGAAACATGGCTTGATGAAACGAAAGCTTGGCTTCACAACTTCAGTTACTCCTCCCTGACATAGGCTATATAACTCCACTTCACTTCGCACACCATAGGCTCTGGCTCGTGGACAAGCAAAAACCATCCTTTTTGGCCCCAGGCAAGAGTTCTGCGGAGCTTTCCAAAATGTAATATCATATTCATCAATCCAAACTGAGGTCCACATTTTCCGTAAAAACCGCACAGGTTAGACCCTTACCAGTTTCCAGGAATAAGCTGAGATCGGCGGCATAGAAAAAAAAAAAGCAAAAAAAAAACGGGACAAAACCAAAGTCTTCCTCTCGCAACACAATGAAGACTTTGACCTTGGTCTAGCCTTTAAGTTTTTCACGTCAATATACACAATCTTGCGGAAAATTGGTTTTTTCTTTGAACTGTATGCCGTAAGTAAGGCATTTTCTATATTATATTTGTTATAGCTTACCTGTCGCGCGTGGCTGCAATCTCTAAAGAAAGGAAAATTCCTTTCTTTCAACCCCCCCCCCCCGCGATTTAATAACAATCGTATGTTTAAAATTTAAAAGTATTTGAAAAATTCACCCCTTTCACCTCCGAATCCCCCTCCCCTCCCCTTTGGAAAAATCCTCCACGGAAAATTCCCCCTGGAAAATTTTTCTCACATGTAGAAAAACAATCGTATTTCAGATTTAAATATATTTGAAAAGTTAGGTCAGGATTATTAATTTACACACCGAGTGTTTTGAATAATCAATATGCAGAGAATGGGAATAATATGAACACAAGTAACTGTCAAGTATTTGTGTTCAGAATCTCAAATTCCAGTCAGCAGAAAAAGTATTAAGAGAGCCTTTGGGTATTTAAACCTAAAATCTTTGCAAGAGTGACTTAACAACTTCTTGAGGTTTCTTGACGTTCGGATAAACAGTTTAGTATTGCATACAGGGCACAGGCATTGAAAAACATACTGAGATTTTACTTATACGTATTACATTGACTTATTTGATACTGGATAAGTGTTAAGACTCCAGACTTTGAATAATTTTTCAAATCAGGCAATAAGCAATTTAAAAGCAAAACAAAGAATTATTCTTGTCTTTAAACTTTCTCTACCAGTTGTTTGATGGACTTAACAACGAAATTAGCCTCTGAATTTCCTGACGAAAGATTAGAAAATAATGTTACAGATCATCATATTTTATTCCACGCATTCAGATTCAATTAAACAATGCAACAACAATAAAAGTCACTTTTGGCACGAAATCACATGTGTATCACAATCACTTTTTAGAAGCTTTTCGAGTCAGTTTCTTCTCAACTAGACGGTGTGCCGGCTCTTCAGCGACAGAAGAGACTGGGAAACAATCTAAAGGGTCATACGATGCGGTGAATAGCTTCTTTGATGACTTAGGGACCTGAAAAATCACATACAAAAAGATAGGAACATTCATAAGTTTTCTAGTTACAGGCAGTTTTTAAGGACCCTTTGAACAATTTTAAGCGTTTTAAGGGCGTATTTGAACAAATGATAAGCAGGCTTTTTCGCAGAAAAGGTTGCGTATTCTTGGCAAATCATTTTAAATTTCTAAAACATTTTGCTTGCTCAAACTATCAAGTAGCATATTAACTGAACTAGTAACTCCTCAAGTCTTACAATAACAAAAATCCAATAAAATAAGAAAACCTCTCAAGTTTAACAGTCAGCCTTAAAAAAACGCTCGAATGAGCGTTTTTTTGGGGTGAAATATGAAATTTTTTTTTAATAAACACGAGACTGTCTTTAGCCTGAAAACACATTTTTTTTACAGTACATCTGGGTAGCCGTATTGGTAAGAAAATATTTATTCTAGAACAACTCAGAACGTTAGAATTTTTTCCAAAGAACGCATTACCTTATAAAAATACCGTATTAAGTGTAACAAAGTGCTATTAAAAGAAAACACATCAAAATGGAAATAAAAATTTAAAATCAAAGACAAATTCTTCTTTTTCTTCTTTAACAGTGTTTCAAATTCTTATTTTCTCAACGCTGAGGTTTCCGTGCTGCACACAGGCAAAACTTTTCGTTTCATTGTTTTTGATTTGCCAGGTTTTCACCCGTCTTTTTCCAAAGCTTTATTCTACAGCTTTATTATATTACTACGTACATGAACAAGATAACTAACCAGTGGGAGGCATGAGTTCATCATCTGCTTCAATTACTTTCCGGGTTGGTGTCTTAGTTCGTCTACCGTGTTTTCCTTCATCCCCACGAGAGGGTTTGCTGTCACTCTTGGAGGAATCACGAGCAGGACTGTAGAAGTGGAAGAATTTCAGATATTTTATCAAATTCCAGACTTTATTGGAGATTTAACTAATAAAGAAACGATAATAAAGTAAATCTGAAACTGAAAACCTCCACGCTGTAATAACTTACTTGAAAAAAAGAACTTCCAATTAAATGTAAAATGTAAAAGCTTTTTTCTTGTGATTGTTTTATATTCTCCAAGTTTCAAGGCTTTTTCTGCCACAAATCGTGGTTGCCTACCGAAAAAATTGTAGTAATACCTCAGCAAAGCTGAGTAGTACATTCAAATTTGGTAAGATCTCCGCTAGTTCAGTCAAAAGTCCTAGAAACAAATGCTGTTCCTTCACAGAACCATATGGACATCATACAAAAAAAAGAAGAAATAAGCCATAAAAGAAGGAAAATAAAAATAAAAAAAAGTTTAAAAAACTACAAAAGACATATTAAAGAATAAGTCAGAAAGAAAGTACATGACGATAAAATGAAATCTATTTCAAAATACATCGGTTTACTTTTCTTTACATGCAAAGATTATTCAAAAACACAAAATATACATTAGACACAAAACCCACACTCAATTCAATTTCCAAAAATTTTCTAAACTTTCCAAAAATTTCCTCAGAAAAGACAAAAGGAAATTGGTTAGTCGGAGAAAAAGAAGAAAAAGATAAAGGTAATATATAAAACCGCCTTTAGAATGAACCATATTTTCTGAGCAACTTTTATCCTCCTCTTCCTCCCCTACTAAAAAATCAATTGTAAAATCAATCCCTTTAAGACCTTCCTATGATGGATAGAATTTACTATGATGGATACAATTTTCTGTAAGAACTGAAGCAATTATGGAGAGAAATGCTGATGAATCCAAAGCGCAAAACTTTCAAAACTAGAACTAAAACTTGGCAATTTCGTCGATTGAGAAACGCCTACACATTGTTTTGTGATTTACAGTATTGTGGTTTTACACTTATTTTCAATGCTCCACGTGTCTGAACGGTTTAAATATTCCAATCTTTGTTTACGCTGGTAGTCCCACTTATGGGTAGTTCTACTTTTTTTCAATTTTAAATTTTTTCATTGGTTCCGACTATTCATCAGTCAACGTTTATGCTCTTACAAGATACCAGAACCTTGTCAGTGAACTAGAAAAACATACCTTTTGCACTTATAAAAACAACAAAACAAACGAATTAAGAGCTATATATATATTTTCTTTTAATGTGTTTATGCTGTTGCATTGGTGATTTCTCTTTTCGTTATATAACTAATTACTGTTCTTTCGTAAAATTACCAAGTTCATTGTAACTTAAAATAGTTATGCATAAAATAATTTTATATAAATTACTAGGAGTTCGATCTTACGAAATCCCAAATTTACCTATTTTCGACAAAAAAAGAAGACAAATCTTTTACGAATGTGCCTAGAATAATCTAGTAAAGAAAGAATAAGAACCTCGGTTTGGTAACTCTTTTAGAGATGTCACTCGGCAGCATGGATATGCTCATAAAATTGTCGTTTTCTTCCTCGGTTTCTGTTACCTCTTTAAAATAGAGGAGTTCCTCAGGGTATAATGTGATCTTTTTGTAGATTTTGTAAACGAGACTTTTCAGCCGTGCAACATCTGATTCACTAGTCTCTGCTTTGTGCTTTGATTCCTGAAGCTGTTCCTAAAGAAAATACATTCATACAATCGAATAAGTACAAAAAATAAAACGAAATGAAGTAAAACAAGACAGAAATGGTAAAGAATTGAAAACGTTTCTTTACTAGTTGGCTCTTTCAGCAGAATTGTTTTTTCTATTACACACTCAGTAGAATATTGTATTGTATTTAGACAGTCAGATTTTCTGTATCAATTATGAAAATGTAGGCAAGTCGAAAAGTAATTTTTTCCCTGTTACATGGAAAAGCGGACATTTTTTAAGACCCTAAATGAATAGGGCAATAATGATAAAGACATTTTTCCATTAATAAAAATAAATATCTAATGACAGGCCAACACTTTCGTTTCTATTTTTAAATTCTGCATTTTTCGGGTTGCAAGGGTTTGTTTCCTACTCTTTAGTGCATTTATAGACAAAAATGTTTTTTTAACTTTAAAATTTCTTTTTTGTTTTTCATTCCCTTTGTTTTTTTTCTTTAGAAGGGAAAATTAATATTTTCGTATTTTATACAAATGCTGGTCGTAAAATTGATACTTTAACATATCTCGTTTGTAAAACTTCATACCAAGACCACATCAGCCTCTTCTTCGAACTAACAATAACACAACGACTTGTAACTTCCAAGCCTATAACGTACGCGTTTCTATGAAATGTACGTACTCAAAGCTATATCTGAATTGGCACATGGGCTTAGATTAAGCGGCTTAAATTAAGATGTTATAATTTTCAAGAAGTCCCCAAGCCTTGAGTTTTCAAAATGTAGAAAACCCATATAATATGATAGATATTTGCATTTCTTTATCCCCTCCCCCCTGTGCAAAAAAGAAGTGGTCATCTCCTTGGTTGATTATACGATATGGGTATGCTGTGAAGCACAACTCTCAGGGATTGAGTGCATAAAGGACATTCTATTTTGTAATTTAATAAAAAAAAAACAACAGGTTTTTCAACTGAAAGTAAGAAGCAACATTAAAACTTAAAACAAACACAAATTATTACTTATATGAAGGGGATTGACTCCTCCTCGACATCTCAATCTTTACACTAAAGTTTTTTAGTACTTTTAAAAAAGCTTCTTATTGTTCTAATTAAACGACCCCTGTGCTTCAGGAGTCGTTCTTAAGGAATTGGGACAAAATTAAAACTTTAGCGCAAAGAGCGAGGTCTTGACAAGAGGCCAATCCCCTTCATATACATAATAATTTCTGTTCGTTTTAAGTTTTAATGCTACTCCTTACTTTCAGTTAGAAAAACCTGTATTTTTTAAATTTAATTTCTGATTGTTTTTTTAAATAATCCCAGAAAATCTGGTCCCCTACACGGAGAAATCCTCACCCCCCCCCGAAAACATCCTCTAGACGATTCATTCCCGGTGGAAATTTACCCCGAACAATTACCCTTAACAACTCCAAGAGTTAAATTGAGACAGAAAAGACAAAGCAGGACGTATAAAAAGAATCTTGTATTGGAATTCTGTTAAATTCCCTCAGTGTAAAATTCTCCCTGACAAACTCACCCTCTGGAAACTCCCTCACCCTTGCAAAATTCCCCTGTGGAAAAAACCCCAACTGGAAATTCACCCCCCCCCCCTAAAAAAATGTATACATACTTCCCAAAAGCAAATACTATGCGTAAACAATGGACAAATTTTATAACTTAAAACACCTTTCCCCTGGTGTTATTGGGGGCCATGTCAAGTCCAAAGACAGGGTTTCATTGGACATTTCAACAATGTTGAAGAAAATAGCGGTCTCTATATTTTGATCGAAAAAAAAAATTCTCAGGCTCGTAGCCTTTGATGTGCAACACTAAACTTAATGAAATTTATATATTTGTAATCAGAGTAATAAACCGATTCTTTTGATATATCTATCGGTATCAACATTCCAATTTTTTAGAGTTTCGGTTACTAATGAACCACGTCCCTCTTTACTTACAATTTGTCACCACGAACTATTTGATGAATATCGCATAAATTTACTGGAATCTATTATAGAGAAAAGGTTAAAAAAACAGTAAAGGATACTAAAACAACACGATCTCTAATTGAAAGCATTGCAGTCAAAATTGGCCGTCAAAAAGAAATATTTTACAATTTTACCCTTTTTTCCAAAACTGGGAGACCAACCGAAAAAGATTCTTAAAAGCATTCAGTAGCTCAGATAAACTACAGAACATCTACAACTATGGGAAAGGTAAAAGCAGCCCCATGCAGGGGAGTGGTATTTACTGGATACCCTGTTCTTGCCATCGTCTCTATATTGGTAGAACCCACTTCAAGTTGTGAGAAAGGTTGTTAGAATACAATTCTTAAATCGACAAATCGACAAGCCACGCTAAAGGCCCGAGAATTTGTATTCTGCCTCGGCCCAACAAATGTAGGACAACCTACATCATTTTATTTTGTTTGAAAATACCTCCATGATTGCCTCTGTTAAAGGTGTATTAAAAGTTTTCAGAGCAGCCTAAATAAAAAATATACACCAAAAATTAGCCCTCAATAGAGGGGAACTTTTTGAGCCCCAATTATAATGAACTTATTAGTACAGATTTTTCACATTTGCATCATAATATTTGGCAACCTAATAAAATGTCAGATGATAGCAGACCTGGTAAGCAATTAACTTTTGAAAAGGCATCAAATAGAACGAACCCAGATTTAGTTTCTTTAATTGCCATTCAATATCATTAAGCAATAAGCACTATAAGTAAAACTAGCATTATTTTAAGTATGGAATTATAAATGTTTTAAGAGTGTTTTTAGAGTCAGTGAAATGTTTTAAGAGTCAAACCCCCTACACCCTTGTCTGTCCAAACGTATCCAATCAAAGTTTTAAGATAGCCATTTTGTCCAAAATAGTCCAAAGTTCAAATAGCTATGCTTTTTGAGTTGACTAGCCCCCCCCCTAGCCTGCGGTGCAAGGGCTTTAAGTTACGCAAGTTGATCATTATTAACAAATACAATTTTTTAATTGGAAAAGAGGGCTTGGTTATAATGCTAGTTTTACTTATTCCATTTTAAGTATTACTTATATATTCCAAGTAGCATTTGTATTACACACACACGCACAAAAAGGAGAAGATAACGAGGAAATTTGGGAAGAGAGTGAATACAACCAAAGCGGGTGTGTCGACTACGTAAGCAACAGCTGTCAGGGGCCAAATACAATACAAATAAATAAAAGAAAACAGACTTGCTCCAAAAATCTTATCAATAAAATAAATTTTAAACCAAAATCATAATACAAGTTTTGAAGAAGAGTCTCAGCTTCCTCACCTCATCTTGGTTTCAGTCAAGATTGAAAAAGATAGTTCTTCATTCCTGCTACTTAATTTGATTAAGAACTGGAGCAATCTCCTTATTTCAATATTGGCCCTTTGTGCTTCTAGTCTCGTATTCCTTTTGGAAACAAGTTCATATTCATTGGCTTCTAATTTTAATTCATTCTTTATTAAATACTTTTTTAAATAATTAATGTTGTGTGCAAAGGTTGAGCTTCTACTCGTAAGAATCTCTATTTTGGGATGTGTTATTATTGCATTTTTCTTTTTATTTCAATTGCTTCACGGACAATATAAGGCTTAGGTAATAAACATTTTTCAGAAAGAAATACATGTAATGGGCCATAGGCCCACTTCAGTTCTCTAATCTAGCAGACTGAGTGCCCTTCAATAATACAGACTAAGCTTCTATGCATTACTAAGTACTTAAAATAACAAAGACTAATCAATTAGTCTTTTGACTAAATTAGAAAAAGCAGGGAGAAACAAAAAAGAACACAAACTAATGAATTAATTAATTGGCTTAATAAGACAGACTAAGCACCCTTCTAGTTAAAAATAGAGCAACATGGCTACTTTGCAACATAAAACAGTTGGTGGTGGAATTGTGGGGGAGGGGGTGCCAAAGGCTGACTTTGACGAATCCCAATCGTATATCAACATGCAAAACTTCATCTCAATGTTAAAGCGTTTTAAAAGCTGAAGGTATTAATCAGAAAATACAAATTTTTTTTAAAATTCAGTTTAGGTTCCTCTAGCTTGACTACCCACTTAGGGCACATAGTTTTGTAGCTAGATAAAGATCAGTTAAGTGTTACAATTAAAAAATTTAATTGAAATCCCCCAGAGATTTTTCCTCCTTAAAATTGGAAAATGGCAGCCAAAACTGCACGTTCGTTCACTTTTCTCTCCCCAACCCCTCTCACAAGAAAACTCTCTGATCTACCCTTCTACTCCGAGGACCTGACTGGTGGGTAGTATACAGAGAGAAGAGAATTTTCCACTTACTTTATTAGTTTCAATAATTATATGTCTTCTTATATCTTCTTTTAGTACCGTATCCTTTTCACCACATCTGATAGTTTCAGACTTGAGAGAATGGATTTCATTTCCCGATTTTGCTAAAATTTCCTCTTTTTCTGCTAAAATTTTATTTTTTTCACTTTCTAATTTTGATACTTTCTCTTGAAGTGATGTTAAGTCATCAATTTGCTTCACAATTTCACGTTCTTGTCTGTCAAACTGACAAGTTCCTTTTCTAAAGTGTCAATCAAGCGGCTTTTGTCTTCAACGTCTTTCTTGAGGCATTCTGAAGCCATTTCCATGTCACTAATTTTTGTTTGGAGATCTCCAATATAAGACATGAGACATGAAGTCTCTTCTTCATTTTTTGCAACAGTCTCTTCCTTTTCTCTTAAAATTCGACTACATTCCATATTCAGCTTAGCAGCTTCCTCTTTTAAAGACGACACCTGAAGTAAGGCTTCTTTGAGACGACACTCATCCTTCAAAATTTCCTCTTCCTTCTCTTTTAGAACATTGTCATTCTCAAGATTTTCTCCCTTTTCAATACTGAAAGATTTTCTCCTTCATTCTCCCTTGATAATATATACTTTTCACCTTGCAATCTAGCAATTTCTTCTCTCAACTGTGACATGTCAGATAAAGCAGCTGCAAGCTGAGCTTTAACCATACGAGACTCATCATTCAAAATCTGCTCTTGCTTTTCTTTCAGAATATTGTCATTCTCTGTCTTCAGCTAAGTAATTTCCTCTTTCAATACTGAAACTTCACCTAGAGCTTGCCTCAGCTGCGACATATCTTCTAAAAGTAGTGTATTTTCTGTTTTGAATCGAGAAGCATCCTCCTTTAGCGATGTAATTTCAGTGAGAGTGATGTTTAGCTGATGCTCAATATTAGCGAGTCGTTCATTCTCCTTTGATAATATATCCTTTTCAGTTTGCAATCTAGCAATTTCTTCTTTCAACAGTGACATGTCAGATATAGCAGCTGCAAGTTGAGCTTCAACTATACGAGACTCATCATTCAAAATCTGCTCTTCCTTCTCTGTCTTCAGCTGCAACACTGTCAGCTGCAACACATTTTCCAAAAGTAATACATTTTCCGTTTTGAATCAAGTAGTATCCTCCTTTAGCGATGTAAATTTCAGTGAGAGTTGTGTCAAGCTGATGCTCAATATTAGCAAGTCGTTCATTCTCCCTCGACAATGCATTCTTTTCAGTTTGCAATCTAGCAATTTCTTCTTTCAAATGTGAAACGTCGGATAAGGCTGCTGCAACTTGAGCATCAACTATATCATAATCAGTTGTTAAAGAGACAATACCGTAAGCAAGTTGCTTCTTTTCACCTAAAATTCGGTCAAGATCCACATCTGTCTTCTCCATTTTTGCTAACCTCCTGAGAAGAGAATCCCGTTCTTCACTAATTACCAAGAGCTGATTCTTGAGATCGGCACACTCGATGTTGAGTTTTCCCATCTGACAGATAAGATTTTCTGAATCAATGGGATTGGTAGAAGAACCTGAAGGTTTTTTCGGAGTCTTAGTTTTGGCAATCTCTGGGGCTTGTTGAAAGTGTTGAAGCTCCTCGTTTAATTGAATTATTTCAAGAGATTGGAGTTCAAAGTTCTTCTTCAGATCTTCCCTGGCTTCTCTCAGCTCTTCTATTAGCTTGTCTTTGTCCTGCAGGTGTTGCTTCATTGCAGAAATTTGTTCCTGAAATAGTAGGAGAAAATTAAAGACATCGAAAAGAGGAGCTTCATAGGAAGAAGAGGAACTTCAGAAGAAGAAGAAGAAGAGGAGGAACACGTTGCCTATGGCTCTGATTACCTAACGAGTGACAATCCTCAAAATAATAATCTAGAAATCTAATAATAGAAAAGAATAAAATCTAGAACCGTCTCCCTCAAAAAAAAGGGTTTAAATTTCATTCAATCCATCAATTTATTTAAAGGAAACATAGAAAAACTACAAACCTTTAAACCCCCAAAAAGGCTCTTTGGCCTGTGAGAGTGGGAGACTAAGTATTAAACAAAACAATATCACCAAAATCAAACAGAAGGACCAGAAGAAAAAAATGGGGAGAGGAGAAAAAAAAACCACAGCAAACAACACCATGCATGATGTCATAAAACAACCATTCGTTAATAACCATTAGCAAAAACAATTAACAAAGGAGATGGAAAAGAGAATATAATGGACTGAAATAGAAAAAAAGAAAGAAGAAAATCCTCAATACAGTAGGTATGGGAGATCTGCTCCAAAATTATACATATCCACATACCACTGCGCAAGGGACACCGAGATTCTTATAAAAAGCATGACTCGGTAAGTAGTTGTACCTGCTCTCTTTGTGGGGAGTATTGGAATGGACTGGAACATTTTCTGAGTAATTACCAAGGTTTGGTGAATTCGAGGTTTTGAGGGGGTATACCACTCAAACCTTACAGCCCCTGGGCTGTACCACTACAGCCCCTCAAAGCCTAAAGGAGCAGTCTCCCTAAGGTTCTCTTGAATGACAGGTTTCTTCGATATTTTCTCACAATCGTAATAATAAAGGAATAGAAAAGATATACACAAACTAGGAACTACAAGGAATGAATAGAGAAATGTATTCATGTAAAAAAAAATAACAAAGAAAAGAAATTAGGAAAAATCTCTGCAAGGTTCTCTGTTTCAATTTTTTTTTTTTTTTTTTTTTGTTAAAACAGAAGTGATAAAGGAATAGAAAGGACAGACAAGAACTAAAAAACTTAAAGGAACGAATAGAGAAGGGTTTTCACCATAAGAAAATTGACAGATGAAGAAAAAAATTGGAAAAATCCCCGCAAGGTTCGCAAGAATGAGAACTTCCTCCGAATATCTTGTCACAACGCTATTCACAAACGCATAAAATAGATAGACAAGACTGGGAACGAAAACGAGTGAATAGAGAAATGTATCTATGAAAGAAACTGACAGAAAAAAAAAGCGGTAACAGTCACAAGCTCTCCTCTGCTTCATTTTTATGTCACTAAAGAAGTATGGAAAGGAAGAATAGAGAAGAACAGAAAGGAAAGGGAAGACGAAAACTAAAAACTAAACGAAACGACTAGAGAAGGGAACGAAAAGAAAATTGACAGACAAAAAAAATGGGAACAGTCCCGCAAGATTTGCAAGAGTGAGACCTTCCTTCGAATATTTTGTCTCACTTACAAAGGAATAAAATAGATAGACAAAAATGGAACGAAAACGAATGAATACAGAAACGTATTTACGAAAGAAACTGACAGAGAAAAAAAAATTGGGAAAAATCACCACAGGCTTCTCTGCTTCAATTTTTTTTTTGTCAACAAAAAAGTACGGAAAGAAAGAATAGAGAAGAACAGAAAGGAAAGGAAAGACGAAACTAAAAGCTAACTGAAAGGAAAAGAGAAAGGAACGAAAAGAGAACTGACAGAAAAAAACATGAGGACAGTCCCGCAAGATTTGTAAGAGTGAGAGCTTCTTTAGAATATTTTGTCGCAACTCTGCTAACAAAATAATAAGATACATAGACAAAAGCTAGGAACGAGTGCAAATGAATATAAAAAATGTATTTATGAAATAACGAAAAGAAACGAATAGAGAAAGGTTCTATCAAAAGAAAATTGACAGAAAAAAAAGGGGAACAGTCCCCGGAAGGTTCAAAAGAGTGAAAGCTTCCTTCGAATATTTTGTCATAACTACTCACAAAATAATAAAATACATAGACAACAAGAGCTAAGAGCTCATATGGCACTTGTGACGAGGCGAGAAGAGCTAAGAGCCAAGAGATCATATGGTATGAGCTCTAACAAAATTCTGTGAATCAATAGATTGATTTAAAAAGGAAAATAAGAGGCTTAATGCCGGTCAGGATTTAAAATAAGAGCTCTGAGTCACGATGTCCTTCTAAATATCAAAATTCATTAAGATCCGATCACCCACTCGTAAGTTATAAATACCTAATTTTTTCTAATTTTTCCTCTCCCTTTAGCCCCAGATGGTTGAATTTGGGAGAACGACTTTATCAAGTCAAATTGTGCAGCTCCCTGACACGCCTACCAATTTTAATCGTCCTAGCTTGTCCAGAAGCACCAAACTCGCCAAATGACTGAACCCCTCCCCCCAACTCCCCCAAAGAGAGCGAATCCAGTAGGATTCTATCAATCACGTATCAAGGACATTTGTTTATTCTATCCACCAAGCTTCATCCCGATTCCTCCACTCCAAGTGTTTTTCCAAGATTTCTCCCTCCAACTCCCCCCAATGTCAAAAGATCTGGTTGGGATATGAAATAAGAGCTCTGAGACATGAATTCCTTCTAGAAATCAAATTTCATTAAGATCCGATCATCTATTCGTAAGATAAAAATACCCCAATTTTCACGTTTTTCAAGAACCCCGGTTTCCCCCTCCAACTCCCCCCAATGTCACAGGATATGGTAGGAATTTAAATTAGAATTTTAAAGCACAAGATCCTTCTAAATATCAAATTTCATCAAGATCTGGTCACCCTTTCGTAAGTTACAAATACCTCAATTTTCAAAATTACCCCCCCCCCCAATTCCACTAAAGAGAGCAGATCCACTCCGGTTATATCAGTCACGTATCTTAGACAGGTTTCTATTCTTCTCATCCAGTTTTATCCTGATCTCACCGCTTTAAGTATTTTCTAAGATTTCCGGTCCCCCCAACTGCTCCTACCCAATTGCGCTTGATCCGGTTGAGATTTAAAATAAGAGATCTGAGTTACGAGGTCCTTCTAAATATGAAGTTTCATGAAGATCTTATCACTCCTTCGTAAGTTAAAAATGCGTCATTTTTTCTTATTTTTCAGAATTAGCCCCCCCCCCCCCCAATAGAGCGGATCCGTTCCAATTATGTAAATCACGTATGTAAGACTTCTGCTCTTATTTTTCCCACCAAGCTCTATCCCGATCCCTCCAATCTAAGCATTTTTCATGATTTTAGGTTCCCCACCCCAAACTTCCCCCAGTGTCACCAGATCCGGTCAGGATTTAAAATGAGAGCTTTGAGACACGATATCCTTCTAAATATCAAATTTCATTGAGATCCGATCACCCGTTCGTAAGTTAAAAATACCTCATTTTGTCTAATTTTTCAGATTAACCCCTCCCTCATCTACCGCAAAGAGAGCGGATCCGTTCCGGTTATGTCAATCATGTATCTAGGACTTGTTCTTAATATTCCCATCAAGTTTCATCTCGATCCCTCCACTCTAAGTGTTTTTCAAGTTTTAGGTTTCACCCTCCCAAATCCCCCCCCAATGTCAACAGATCTGTTCTGGATTTAAAATAAGAGCTCTAAGACACCATATCCTTCTAAATATCAAATTTCATCGAGATCCGATCACCCATTCGTAAGTTAAAAATACCTCATTTTTTTAATTTTTCAGAATTACCCCCCCCCCCCAACCACCCCAAAGAGAGCGGATCCGTTCCGGTTATGTCAATCATGTATATGGGACTTGTGCTTATTTTTTCCACCAAGTTTCATCCCGATCCCTCCACTCTAAGTGTTTTCCAAGATTTTAGGTTTCCCCCTCCCATATCCCCCCAAATGTCACCGGATCCGTTCGGGATTTAAAATAACAGCTCTGAGACATGATATCCTTCCAAACATCAAATTTCATGAAGATCTGATCAACAGTTCGTAAGTTAAAAATACTTCAATTTTTCCATTTTTTCCGAATTAACCGGCCCCCCACTCTCCCCTCCAGATGGTCAAATTGGGAAAATGACTATTTTTAATTTAAGCTGGTCCCGTCCCTAATACGCCTGTCAAATTTCACCCTCCTAGCTTACCTGGAAGTGCCTAAAGTAGCAAAACCAGGACCGACAGATCGACAGACAGACCGACAAAGTTGGCGATTGCTATATGTCACTTGGTTAATACCAAGTGCCATAAAAACGAACCAAGAGCCTGTGTATGTACCTTCAGTCCTTTCAGTCTGCAAGGCTATCGAAATATTCAACACCCGACTTTAGAATAATATCAAAAATGATTACCTTGCCCTTTTGAATTATCGATACCGTTCTTTATAGGTAGGAATTTCTTCATACATTTCAGTTACAATTTTATCCTTATCTTTTGACATAGATTCTTTGAATTACCTGCTCATCAAATTCATGGAGAACGTTTTAAATACGTATTTAAATTGCGCATTTGAAAAGGCGGCCTTTGAAACAGGTGAGCAATAACTGGGGTCCGCGTTGTCTGTGCCCAAAGGACATGGGAACTAATTAAAAGTCAATAGCTAAGTTCATGAATGTAAAATCATCATTGATGACTGTCACAGTGTAAAAATATTTTCCCTTTACTGTGCTGACTGCATAGATGACTGGAACAGCTACATCCGCAGGACTTTGCTACTTAGGGAATTCCAATTTCGTCAGCAATAGTTACAGCTTAGGGGTATAAGCCTAGAGAAGGAAACATGTTAAGAAAACATTTCATATTACGCACAATAGCTGTAGCTAACACCTTTTGCATGGATCCCCCCTATACTTTACCGCCAACCCACCTTCCCCTAAAAAGCAAATATATAGTCCAAATTATATAAAACCAATGCATTCTGTCACCCATCACTTGTTTTCCGGTTCTTCTTTTAAACAGATAATTCAATTAATAAGTACAAGGTATGAAACAAGAGAGACGCATTGGGAGAATAGAGGGGAAATATATAATTTCGACTGTATATTTACACATTAAGGGGGGGGGGGGGTAAAATATAGGGAGTTCCATGCAAAATCTGTTTGCTACAATTGTTATGCATATTGTATTCTTATCATGCTTCCTTCTCAAACATGTTTCCTTCTTAACTCGTAAGTTAAAAATACCTCATTTTTCTAATCTTTCAGGATTAACCCTCGCCCCCACTCCCCCAAAGAGAGCGGATCCGTCCCGGTTATGTCAATCACGTATCTAGGACTTGTGCTTATTTTCCCCACCAAGTTTCATCCCGATCCCTCCATTCTAAGCGTTTTCAAAATTTTAGGTCCCCCCTTCGATTTCCCCTAATGTCACCGGATCCAGTCAGGATTAAAAATAAGAGCTCTGAGACACGATATACTTCCAAACTTCAAATTTCATTAAGATCCAATCACTCCTTCGTAAGTTAAAAATACCTCATTTTTCTAATCTGTGCAGAATTAACCCTCCCCAACTCCCCCAAAGAGAACGGATCCGTTGCGGTTATGTCAATCACGTATCTAGGACTTGTGCTTATTTTTCCCACCAAGTTTCATCCCGATCCCTCCACTCTAAGCGTTTTACAAGATTTTAGGCCCCCCCCCTCAATTCCCCCCAATGTCACAAGATCCAGTCGGGATTTAAAATAAGAGCTCTGAGACACGGTATCCTTCCAAATTTCATTGAGATCCGATCACTCCTTCGTAAGTTACAAACACCTCATTTTTTCCATTTTTTCAGAATTAACCCTAGCCCCCCCCCCCCCAACTCCCCAAAACAGAGAAGATCCGTTTCGGTTATTTCAATTATGTATCTAGGACTTGTGCTTATTTTTCCCACCAAGTTTCATCCCGATCCCTCTACTCTAAGTGTTTTCCAAGTTTTAGGTTTCCCCCTCCCGACTCCTCGCCCCCGTCACCAGATCCGGTCGGGATTTAAAATAAGAGCTCTAAGACACGATATCCTTCTAAACATCAAATTTCATTGAGATCCGATCACCCGTTCGTAAGTTGAAAATACCTCATTTTGTCTAATTTTTAAGAATTACTCCCCCCCCCCCAACTACCCCAAAGAGAGCGAATCAGTTCCGATTATGTCAATCATGTATATGGGACTTGCGCTTATTTTTCCCATCAAGTTTCATCCCGATCCCTCCACTCTAACTGTTTTCCAAGATTTTAGGTTTCCCCCCTCCAACTCCCCCCAATGTCATCAAATCCGGTCGGGATTTAAAATAAGAGTTCTGAGACACAATATCATTCCAAACATCAAATTTCATTAAGATCCAATCACCCGCTCATAAGTTAAAAATACTTCATTTTTTCTATTTTTTCCGAATTAACCGGCCCCCACTCCCCCACCCAGATTGTCAAATCGGGAAAACGACTATTTCTAATTTAATCTGGTCCGGTCCCTGATACGCTTGATAAATTTCATCATCCTAGCTTACCTGGAAGTGCCTAAAGTAGCAAAACCGGGACTTTAGGTTTCCCCCCTCCAACTCCCCCCAATGTCATCAGATCCGGTCGGGATTTAAAATAAGAGCTCTGAGACACAATATCATTCTAAACATCAAATTTCATTAAGATCCAATTACCCGCTCATAAGTTAAAATACTTCATTTTTTCTATTTTTTGCGGATTAACCGGCCCCCCACTCCCCCCCAGATGGTCAAATCGGGAAAACGACTATTTCTAATTTTATCTGGTCCGGTCCCTGATACGCTTGCCAAATTTCATCGTCCTAGCTTACCTGGAAGTGCCTAAAGTAGCAAAACCGGTACCGACAGACAGACAGACCGCCAGAATTGGCGATTGCTATATGTCACTTGCTTAATACCAAGTCCCATAAAAACTAGGAACGAAAACGAATGAACAGAGAAATGTAATTATGAAAGAAACTGACAGAGAAAAAAAAATGGTAACAGTCGCCAAAAGCTTCTCTCCTTCGATTTGTTTTTCGTCACAAAGGATGTATAGAAAGAAAGAAACATAACATAGAAGAACAGGAAGGAAAAATGACAACCAAATGGAACGAACAGAAGGTTTTTATAAAAAGAAAATTGAGAGAAAAAAAGGGAACAGTCCCCACGAGATTAGCTGGGAAGACAGCTTTCTTTAAATATTTTGCCACAACCCTAGAAATAAAGGAATAAGATAGACAGATGAAGATTACAAACTAAACCAAAAGAAGCGAAAAATACATTTATGACAAAAAGCTGACAAAGAAAAAAAAAGAAAGAGAACAGTCTCCGCAAGGCTCTCTAGTATGACATTTTGCTTCGACTTTTTCATCACAACTGAAGCGATAAAGTAATACAATAGAAAGACAAGCATTAGGAACTAAAAGGAATGAATAAAGAAAGGCATATAAACAGAATACGAACAGAGAAACTGTTTGAACACACCTTGTCTGCAGAATCTTGTTCATCAATTTCATCTTGTTCATTCGTCAAAAGAAGTAGTATCCATCCTTTATAAAACACATCCACTATATTATGAAAAAAGAAAGTACAGTAAAGAAACTTTCTTTGAGTTTGAAAGCTTTAGTTTAGGGTAACACACCACTTTTTGGACACTTAAATTTTAGCTTTTGAATTGTACGGGATAGGTCTTTTAATAGGCCTTTCACTTTTACAAAAAGTGTCAAATAAGTTTACCAGCACATCGACCAAATTTTAGCTCTTAGATTAATTATTGAGAAGTCTGAATCATCGGATTCCTTTAGTCTTCAGCGTTATAAATTATATAAAGACATTCAGCCAATAGAAGAGCGTTAGCGAAGGTTTAACGACAGAAAAAAAAATGTCACGCCATCTAGTATTTGGTGAAATTTGGCATTTTCACCAGTGTAATAATAAGAAAATCAGTTTTATTTGGATAATTGGTAAAATTAGGGTGACAAAAATACGATTACAAAGTTTGAAAAAATGCCAAATGTCGCCAAACACCAGAAGGAGCTGATAGTATTTTCTGGTCGATACCAACACCAGTTTCCAGTCTTATAAGATATCCACACTCTTTGGTCCTATTCTTGTAAGTTATACCAGATAAGCAAATTGAAGGGATTTGTCCTATTTACGAGAACAATATTGCTGCGGTTTATGACGTGATGTTAGCAGTTAGTTTGGTAATGAATCAGGAGTTCAGCAGAGTCGTGTTCCATCCCCCTTTATACGGATCATTTTGATTGACTTTGTCTTAAGGAGTGCAGGAGAGACTGTGGGAGAACGCAAAATCAAACAGGGCTGAAACAATTTCCTGGACTTGCATTATGCTGACAATCTATGGAATGTCATGTGAAGCATCCTAGGTGAGAGTGTGAGGAAAATGAATGAGCATTTAGAGTTTTTGCGAGTTCAGAGTGCTATAAGAAGTTTGATAATAAATGTTAAGAAGACTAAGTCGCAAAGGCTAAGAATGAGTAAAGATGGAAAGGGAACGTTGGGCAGCGAAAAGATTGATCAAGTGGACATCTTCACTTACCTTGGTAGCATTGTTAGTAAAGACGGCGGGAGCAGTGAAAATATTAAAATTAGAATAGCAAAGACCCAGGGTATTTTTTCACAGTTGAAAAAAGATTGGAAGAATAGAAAGATAAGTCTGGGAGCCAAGATTAGAATATGGGAAGCTACAGTGATGGCAGTGGTCAAATAAGGTTCTGAAGCATGGGCACTCCGGAAAACGGACAAAGATTTGCTAGATATTTTCCAGAGAACTTATCTACGGATTGTTCTGGGTACTCACTCACTGACCATATTTCAAACTAGAGAACTTATCTACGGATTGTTCTGGGTACCCACTCACTGACCATATTTCAAACAGTAGGTCTTGCAAAAAGTATGGTTCAATCCCGCTTTCTCAAGCTATAATGAGAGAAAGGTTCAGATGGCTAGACACCTTCTGCGAATGAAGGAAAGAAGGACAAATTGCCGAAGACTGTCTTTTTCAGCCAACCGAATAGGGCTAAACGGAGAGCAGGTCGTCGTCGGTTGGGGTGGGAGGATGTAAAGAAACATTTAAAGGAAATGAGAACTTCCTGAGAGGATGTAAAGAGGAAAGCTTTGAATAAATTAGGATGGAAAAGGAGCATACGAAGCTGTGTTGGTCTCACGTGACTTGTTACTTTGGTCACTTAAAAAGGGCACAAGGACTTCTAATTTGCGTTAGAATAAGCCCTCTAGCGACATTCTACGACAACTGGGTCAATACGATCCCTGGAATCGACAACTAGGTCGATACATCGATACCCCTTAAAAAAAAAAACACACATTCGTGATCTTTCTTCTGGCAAAAAAATAGAAAATTCCACATTTTTGCAGATAAGAGCTTGAAACCGTTACAGTACGGTTCTTTGATATTCTGAATCTGATTGTGTGATTTTCGTTAAGATTCAATGTTTCCCCCTTTTTTGAAAACAAGGCAAATTTCCTCCGGCTCCTAACTTTTGATGGGTAAGACTAAACTTGATGAAACTTATGTATTTAAAATCAGTATTAAAATCTTTTTTTTATATAACTATTGGTATCAAAATTCTGTTTTTTAGAGTTTTGGTTACTATTGAGCCGGGTCGCTCCTTACTGCAGTTCGTTACCACGAACTGTTTGATCTTCTCTGCAATAAAACTTTTGCATATTTTACTCTGAAAAACTTCGCCTTTTTTTTATGACACTAGACATATTTGAGAGTACAAACTAAACTTCTATTTAGAGTATGGTATGTTTTTCGTCGGAAAGGGTACATTAGTGGGAGAACAAAAATCAATTAGGCGGTAGCACTGCGACAGATAGCGATCCAAATCTAAAGCTTCAACAATAAAAAAAATTGATTTGATATTTTATTTTGAGGAACTTGCGTGGACATAATGGTGGATAAACATATATAAAAGTACAGCAATCACCAAAAAAAAAGACAATTTCAAAATCTTAAATAAATCAGGAAATAAAAAACTTCATTTAATATAATTTGAATAAGACAGTCCAACATTCCAATATTAAAACTTTTATTATCACAAAACTTCTGTTCTGCTTGACTGTTGAGGCAGTATAGTATTAGTCTGATATATTGGAAGCTTCATAATTGATGAATTTTGGCGCTAGAAAAAAGAAAAAACTGTTACAATTAAATTATCACATAAACCTATTAAAATTTAATTACCACAAGCATGAGTGCACGTGTATGTAGGCATGAGATCATCACAGAATATTACCCGGGATGGAGGGAGGCCGATAACACGGAATAAGTTAAATTAGGTCACAATTTTTTTCAAAACGGTACTGAGGATGGGCATCCTTTAGGAACAAATCTGGAAAATCTTCCAATCTGTTATATGTGGAAAGCATGCATGGTCATAGTTGCACGTGAGCCAGACTCTTGGGGAGGGAGTATTGAAGGATTGTCCGAGCGGAACAAAAGATGGGGGGAACAGGTTCATTTTAGGGTACCATTTTTAAAAAAGGCAGACATTCAGTCTGATCTTGGGTGAAGTTCCCCTGTAAGCAGCTATGCAGCTTACATCCTGAGAAATACAATATCTATTTAGCTGAGAACAAGCCATTTTTGATTATTTACATCAGCAAGTCTTCTCTTTTTGATTTACTATTTACAAAGTCATAGTAATAATAATCATCTATGCATCGTAATAATCTTGGAGCCAAATTTGGTATTCACAGATCAAATTTAGTTTTGCAACATGAGAGCCTTCGAGCCCATGTCCCCTCGTAATCTTGAGGGTTTTACAACTTTCATGTAGTTCCTAATATGTAATTCGTTTATCTTTTCCTTTTCAAAATCCTCCTTTCCCCCAAGGAATATGTTGGTTTATCAAAGACAAAGATAGCCCCCCCCCACCCAAAGAAAACAAATATTGGGCATATCCCTAGCTAACATTTCAAAAATTGATTGCATTTTTTTCAGACTATTAATGGCATACAACAGCTAGCATACACATAAGCCCGATCCCTGATCTCAAGAAGCTTATCGTGTGTAAGGAAATACTGAATACAAGAATCAATGTAGCATATCTATAAAAAAAAAACAATATGGCCACTAGCCAAGTACAATTCGCACTACTAAACTAGATTTCTTACAAAGCTCTTCAAACTCCACCAAAGTACATTAACTGACATTAAACCTTTCCAACGAGTCTAGGATTTTTTTTTTATTATTAATATTATTATTATTATTAAGAGGAGGTCAGCTATGCCACCAAAGCAACTTTACATTTTATTGCTATTTACGAATGTAATAAATACGTAGACTATTACTATTATCAATATTAGCCTACAATATTTATCACCCATAATGATGGAGTAATACAGAAAGGATACAATCAGTGATAAACAACTACAAAAAGATAATATTAAGTTTACTTAGGAGCTTATCTTGCACCTCTGAAATGTCATTTGTAAAACATTAGTCACTAGTAAATATAACTAAAAGCTATGTATTAAATTAAGTGAGTCTCTGGACGCACGTCGATATTAATTAAGAAAGTTGCTCGATCCATTTTAAACTAATTTCATTTGGATTCTCTGACGTATTTTGTTTTAAAACATGCAAAAACTATTTAACTATGCATTTGAATATTCCTCTTCATGAAGCATTTATAAACACAGCTAAATTTTCTTGGGCTTTCACTGGATGTTAATTATGTGGCCACATAATTTATTTACACACCATTCTGTAGCTTAATTGTTACAGTCAATAAGGTAAAAAAAAAAAGGTAAAGGATACGGCATTAGACTTTGCAGTCCGTACCGGCGGTGCTGATCTCCGTTTCTTGGCCCTTCAGCCAGGAAGTGCAATGAGGGGTTGGGGGCCAGCCAACCTGTGCTGACCTCAAGCGGCTACAATGAGTTGTTAGTAGCAGCAGTAGCATGCCGAAAGTCTTTGAAACTTATGACTAAACAAATTCCCACGAAACATATGAATTTTAGATGCCAGATGAGGCGGAACATGCCTGATCATGCTGCAAAATCCCTAGTGACGGACAAACAATTGCTTTATTGTAAGTAAATAATTAAGGAATAACAAATTTCATTCCCTATAAGCTTCCAAAGGGCTAAACAAAATCATACTGGTCAGTAAACATGAATTAAAAAAGTAATTCTACTTTTTCTCAACGTGAATCATTGTAAAATATGTTATGAAAGAAATAAATGCTTCATTTGAGTTATTCACTCCTGTAGCTTATTCTAACAATGCTCTAAATGACGAAAAAATTAGCCAAGAGAAACCTTTCCGTATTCAGACCACTTTTCTCTTCTCTCCTATGACCAATCCTGACATCCAGGCCAAGATAAATTTTTCAAAACAAATCTTTTTTTTGAGGGAGAACAGTTCTTTAGCCTTATAATATTTCCACTGATATAAGTTTTTTTGGAATATGAGAAGATCTGGAACCATACTGAAAATCTCTTTGACTGAAATAAGCCAATGCCTATTGAACTGAATGTAGTGGGCAAGAGAAATGGGAATTTCATTTATGCTCAAATGGAAACAAATTTATCGAAGTTTAAATACCTCCACATCAAATACCTGAAAGCAGGTCTTCCACGTGTTTAACATAACAGAATGAAAAGCAGATATAAAATCTGAGATTTTGAAGAATCTTTGGGCCCAATAGTTACCATCAGGGAGAAGGAGGATCCCCTGGGAAGCACTTTACATTTGACATTAAAGCCTCCAGACCCAGGAATGGCATGCGGCATCTACGAAGCCTCGCAAGACATCTCAGAATCGAACTGCAGCCGTGACGTCCTCCCACTTTGATTGAAGAAACAGCTTGACACTTTTTAGGTGCTGATTGTACTGCTATTGTAGGTTATCTTTCAGTCGGCCTCTTTTGCACTTTCCCTTGGGGTACTCTCGTATACTGTGCTTGGGAGCCGACCCTCAGGCAGACAAACGATGTGACCAGGTATGTCCGTCTCCCATGCTTCAAAAGGTCAGTAACTCGTGGTTGAGCGGTTCGCTGACGAGCATTGATGTTGGTGAGCTTTTCATTCCAAAATATATTGAGGATTCTTGTAAGGCACATATCTGTAAGGCTAGGATATGTTTCTCTCGTTGGAACTTTATTCTCCGTCACTCGCTAGCATAGAGGGGAGCGGACAAGGCATTACTATCCAGTAAAGTGTGTGGTCTGTACCCCTGTGTATTCCCCCCTCCCTTGTCCCCTGATCTATTTAAAACAACGTCGTTTCCAATTTCGCGAATATATTACAGCCTATTAACACATTTAAAGTAATTCAATCTATTAGATATTATACATATTCATTGGAAGGTCTCCCTCGCCGGAAAAATTAGTGGAGGCGTCCTTATTGGGTAGTGAATAAAGTACCCAGAATTCGAAATTTCTTGGTTTTCATTATCTTGAGAGGTTGTAGACGGTCCATATATGCACCAAGAGAAGAAGAAATAGCTAGAATATTCGATTTTCTGTACAAAGGTTTGAATAGATATTATACACCCGAGTCCCAAGCCATACACGATAATTACAAATAGGGCTTTTAGTGAAGTATATTATACCTGTGTCCTCTGACAATTAGCTTTTGGTAAAGCTATGAATCAACATTGTAGCTAAATTGTCAAATCTTAAGTTGACAAGTTTGCTCTCAAGTACGTTCTTGATAGGACAACCTTATCATTATTATTCTAATAATAACTATGGAAGTCCCAAGGGTGATGCCATCACCCTTTAAGGAAGTACAGCCACTGAACTATTAATAATGCAGAGATATACTCCAACTTATAAAATATATTCCTAATAAAGATTGCTTTCTCCTGTACAATGCTAGTGAGCATATTTTAAGTGAAATAAAACTTTAAGGGAAGGAAAGTTTAATATTTTTTTTTGTTTAGTTTTGAAAGCAAATAGCAAGCTGATGTAGATGAATATATAAACGTTCTTCCAATTAATACGCATATTCACTGATCATTGTTACCCTATAACTGAGAAAACGGCTGTAAACAATTGACTGAGCAGTGTCCCCATAAAAGGATTTTACAAGAAATTCTTGTTGTAAAACCAAAAACTGTCCAGACATTTTCAATATACCAATTCCAACTCTGACTCTTGAAACTTTAAACATAATTGCTCCGACTCCGAGCTGTCATCCTTCTTTTTTCGTAAAGGCCCCTTTTCTTCCCTTTTGTAAAAAAGTACGTAGTTGAATTAAACTCTTTCCCTCCCCCCTCCCCTAATAAATCTAAAATCATATTACGCCCACAACCAGGCACACTTGAATATTAACGTTATGGATTTGTTACCATTGTCTAAATGTGAACTTGCGTTCACAGAAGGTAAAAATATAATTAACTAATTTCAATGACTAGCTCATTACAGTAACTCAGTTTCTATATACCAAACTTCATCCATATTTCTGTAAAGTCTGTTGGATGGCTGTCAGTTCTGTCAAGTTTCATGGAATGGCTTGAAAAAGAAATTAATAAATCTGTATTGATTACACACTAAAGAGAAATATGTAATCACTTTTTTGGTCACAAAGTAATATATACCTATTGACTAAAAATTATCACGTAGTATATATAAGGAAATAACCTGTAAATTACCTTTTGTGGCAACTTCGTCCAAGGAATCCTTCACATTTGACATTGTTGCATCAATTTGTTTTTGATTCTTCAGAAAATAGGGTCGAACAAGTCTTGAATATATAAAAGTGGATCCATTCCATGGAACTGGCAAGAAACACCAGATTAAGAAAACACACTGAAATAGTTCCATAAAATTAAATTAATGCCTTTTCGTAGATAAGCAGATAGCTTAGCAAAAGCTACTCTGCAGCTACTGTAATAGTCTGTAAGGAAGCTTTATTTTGAAAACTTAAGCAGAAAAAGAATAATATAAAGGACAAAATATATCATAAGTATACCTGAGCACAAGGGTATTGGAAGGGGGTTTACTCCATTTGTGCAAATATCCATTCACCCAGAAAAGAACAACGCATAAAAAAGTGTCTTTTACTCGACCACCCCATGCCAAAGACCCAGAAAAATAACCTCCAAATCACACTCACTAAGGCCCTAATCTGCGTTTACATATGATTCAATAAATAAAAATCAATACTAAATTTTGAGGTCCTAACAAATAAATTGCAGAATTATAAATAAACAATAGTAACAACTGTTTTGAATCTGTCAGTACCTTTGCAGACATCAGAGCAAGCAAACATATTTTAACAAAGGTAATATGTGAGCTGAGACGGACTCAATAGGGGAACTGTTTTGGGATAATTAAACTTGGAGTAGGAGAGCAAGGGTTTGAGAGCTTCGCTAAATTCCCGTAAGGATTTGCTTGTCTTATATTATTTAAGAGGAGGGGGACGTGTGCTATGACAGAAAGTCATCCAATTTCTGGTCCAAGAGACTCTTGCTATGTGGTTTACCTGTTATTGTTTGTTCTGTTTTTGATTAACTTGATGAGGTTTGACCTTCCCTAGCTTGCTCCCAAATGGTAGTCCTGTATGAGAAAATTCCAGAAAAATGCAGGACAGGTAAAAAGGAGAAAATTTGTTTTAAAGAAACCTTAGAGTAGTAACGTTTAGTATTGAAAAATGGATTTTAAGTTCAGCAGGACTATACTATTGGCAGCATTGCAGAGCTATTAAATTATTATCTAGATTCAATCCAAAGAATATATACAGTATACAAAAGCTGGTGTCCAGGTTTACCTTTGTTATGCGTATTCAAGCTCTATGATATGATTTGCAAGCAATAATTTTAGCAGGAATGTGCCACAGGTTCTTCTTCTTCTCTCAATTTTATTGCCCCAGAGGACTTTTAAGTCCTCTTAGTTTTCCGAGTCGCCTTGGACTGAAACACGTGATTTTGCAGAATTCCATCTGCACTACATTTAGATGAAGGTGGTACACTGTATTGAATCTTATACTCCATATGAAACCAGCAAAAATTTTAAGTCTGTGGTGTAAGGAGTAATCATACCTTTTGTGAAATAGGAACTGGAAAGATTTGATTGGTTTTGCATATGTCTTTCTCTTATGTCTCTAAGCGTGGTGAGTCTGTTCTGAGTCAGAGGAACAATCTTTATTGCCTTTAAGGGAAGAGAGTCAACTTCATAATTGTCTCTGACTTTTTGACGGGATGCACTTGAAGCGGATCTTTTTCTATTTCTATTAGAGATGGAGTGGTATGCATCTAAGAGACAATTTTTTTGTGCTGGTACTTCAAAATGAGTTTCAGTAACAGTTCGAGAGCTGATTTAGCATCATTAAATACAATGATGTGTGACTGGGAGGATTGATCTGCTTGAAATGTCTCTCTGACATGGTCTCTGTTAAGACTGTGAACAGTTTCGGCAACCTCTATGGATTTTCAAACTTTACGTTTTGTAACAAAAGCCTCTTGTTCAAACTTGATCCTTTAGAGGAAGTAAAAGTCGTAACAAGGTTTCCGTAGGTGAACCTGCGGAAGGATCATTAGCGTTTGATAAACGAGAAGGAGACTTCTTGGCCGTGTGTGGTCAGTAGTTTTTTCCGAATCGTTGTTATTGATACACGTCCCCGTGTTTGATGTTTGAGGTGGACAAGTCGAACTGGTCAAAGAAAATACTCTGTGAATGATAGTTACTGATGTGTTGAGTTAGGATTCATTTGGTCCACCTTCATCTAACTACTTGGCACACATTTTCAAATCCATGCAAAAGTTAGTCATTATATCTTATATTGTTGTATCTTAGGGGATAGTAGTTTCTACTCTAATTATAACTGTATCTAAGTTTTACAAAATAAAATGAGGAGAATAATCGGTGAATATGTGAAACTTTTTGATACAGAGACGTGCTATAGAAAGTTAAGAGTGATGAATGTTGGACAGCTCAGGGATTACCAGGTAGCAATTTTTGTACATCAACATTGGAATGATATATGCCCAGATATTTTTATCATTTTTATAAGAGTAATAGTTGCTTACATGAGTATAGTACTAGAAATGTGGATAACCTTGTGATTCACCATGGACAGAGTGCTTGGGTAGGATTTATGATTTGCTATTTGGGACCAAGTGTTTGAAATGTGCCTCTGGCGAGTATTAAGGTGGCTGAACATCTAAAGCAATTTAAGAAAAGATTAAAGAAGTATTTATTAGGATGGGAGGATAAGGAACCATAGTTTATGTAGTTTCTGTTTATTTTTTAGTTTATTTAAATATATATATATATATATATATATATATATATATATATATATATATATATATATATATATATATATATATATATATATATATATATATATATATTGAGTCATTTAATTGCATTTATTGATATTGCTTGTTGTGGTCGTCCGTCCTTGGAGCTTTGTTTCTTCTTGAATGGCCACTTGTCAAATGATTAAACTGTGTATTTTTTTATTGTTTAATAAAGTATAATTCAATTCAAAAAGCAGTTGTATAAACCTTGGAGGGGGCTCACTCAATTGGAAATCGAAAGTCCTATTGTCTTAAGATTCAAAAGTGATGAAGGGCCACTTCAATTGATCATCACATCTATTGTGATAATCATCAGGCGATAGAATATGGATAAAGATCTGCATAGGACATCAAATTGACATTTCTGCCAAGTAGAGCATCAATCCACTGTGCTACTGCACATTTAATCATTAGGTGAAAAGATAAAATGTCAATTTGACAAAACTGCTGCACAAGCCCAGAAGGGGTTAAATTATATTCTGGGGTCGAGAAAAACAGAAAAATTACATCAAAAGAAGTTTAAAAGCAGCAATACACACAGAACTGACTAAAAAGTACAAGAATAAATTGACAGATTGAATAAATCATTCATTGACCATCATTTAAAACAGTCTTTTTGCTGAATTCTTGGATATATATATATATATATATATATATATATATATATATATATATAATATTCAATTTTTGAATAAATTATTCAGTTTGAATAGTTCAAAGGTATGTGAAGAAGCCACATTTTTTTCAATTTTGCTATCTCTAACACCAAATGAGTGTTATAATTCCAGCCTTCTTTAGTAAAGATAGCAATTAAGTTACTGACTATGCAGGTCACTATTGTGCAAAGCACAACAGGTGGAGAAATTTTTGAAGACAAAATAGTTTTTCCCCTGATAATGCCTTTTGGCTGACAAAATAGTGAGTTTCAATATAGGAGTGACAACCCTGCTCCAATAACCTTCAAAGACATTTCCTCTTGTTCTTACAAAGCACAAACAAAGAAGCATATTTTAAGGTAATATTGAAAATATAAATATGTCAATTAAACTTCAGTTTACTTCATCTTGTGCCATGACTATTTATCTGTTTCTAAGATTCTGCTTTTCTTTGGCCAAGTTTGATCATAAAACAATAAAAAAGTTGAACAAAATAATGCAAAAAATAAATAAATAAATAAAAATTAACCAAAACGTAAAATAGCATATAAAAAAAGGAATAAAGTCTTACCTTGGCAAGCCAATAAAATGGAAACCAGGATAGAAGAATGTCAGTAAAAAACTCGGCAGTGCTAAAAAGGGCAAAGACAACCCAGTAAGTTAACCATCGAGTATCATCATCTTTCCTGTGTGATTCTAGTGCTTTAACTGATGCATAAGCTGGATAAACAAAGGCTATAACATTACAGACTAGTTGGGCAGCATAACCAAAAATGAGGTAAATGGCAAGAATGGCAAAGAAACCTAAAATAATAGTTATAATAGTTAACACAGGATAATAGCTTGAATCTAGAAGAAAAATACATTAGATAACAAATAAGCTATAAAACAAACCCCACACTGTATTATTTCTGAAACAGAACTATGTTAGATGATGATGAATTATAGGAAAAAACACAAATACAATGGATACAAGATAAACTATAAACTAAAGTTAATCTAAACAGAAACAAATCAAATATAAATTTTGTTGACATAAGTATATTTGCTTGATCAAACAATTTTTTCTAGCTCAAAGGTCAAATCAATTATAGCTGAGGAATACTTTATGAACACACGAATCTATACTAAAAGCCATTCTTCAATGTAGAAGTACCAGTCCAATACTGTTTTATTTGTTTATTAATAATTTGCCATCTCATTGATTCCTCTGTAATTATTTGACTGTTCCAAATAATCAAAATGTTTTCAAGTAGTCAATACACCCAGAATTGCATGTTTATTTATTTATGCAACATTTTCATTTCAGGGTTTGTGACGGGGGGATAGAGGGGGAAGCACCCCAGGCAGCTAAACAAGCTTAAATCGTAATATTTTTGGGCACAAATGTAATATTTACAGCACTGATGGTGCAGCCAAGTCATCCCTTCCTCCCTGGCAAAAAACCTAACTCCAGTTTGGGGGGGGGGATTGTTATATCCTGTTCAACCTGATTCTAGTAGACAGAAATCAAAAGTTAATGATCCCTTCAGCATTGTTTTTATCAATCAGCACAAGGCTCAGCACCCAAGGAGTATTTTCTGGGTAATTTTAGATTTGTGTAAATTGTCTCCCAAGTTTAATAATCAAATTGATCGCCATCTTATTTTGAGTATTGATTAAATCAGATATATAGTTGTCATATTCAACTAGTTTAAAATTGCGCAGGCAAAATTCAGAAAAAGTCCTTAAGACAATTCACCAGAAATTATTTATAAAAAACACTTTAAAAATTTCATCCCAAGAACTTACTCTTTATGTGGAAGTCATTTGCATGCCCAACTTTTGATTATTCTTCCTTATTTTGGTATAAACTAAGCATAAGATAAGTTCAGTGGTAAACAAACTTGTCTCATATCTGAAGAATTTTCCTTGTGGGGAGAACTTATCTTTATTAGCCATTCTTTATGTTTAGACTAGATAAGAGAGTTAATTTGAGACAAGGTTTTGGTTAATGGACTTCCTGGTTGGTAGAACACAAATGTTACAACCTTGTGAAATCTGCAGTAATGTTCTTCAGACAACAATCCTTGGACCATCATTGTTTCTCCATACAAATGATATGGTATTTGAAGTCTGCAACCACCTAACCCTCTACAGCAATGACTCAAAACTATTGGGTAGACAGATAATGCATACAGTCTGACCATGATTGTCTGCAGGTATGGTGAGATAGATGACTTCACTCCTTTGATATTTCAAAATGTAATGCCATTCCCTTTGGTCACACTAATACACAGCACCAACTTAGCATGAAGAAAAACTTGGCATTATCTCTCATACCACTTCCAATGTGTACCAGCAGTAAAGACCAGGCAATCACTATAGATAATGTCATAAAGTTCAATAAATATTCTGTGCTAGTAGTCTCCAAAGCAAATCCAAGTCTTAGACTTATCAGAAGGACTATCATAAGCCAGTCATAATAGATTATTCCCAAAGCTATATAAGGTACTTGTGAGTGAGACAAGTCCTGGACCTGTGAAACCTGCCTTGCAGGTCCTTTATATGGAAGTAGCATAAATATGATCAGCAGTTGGTAGATGAGGGCTGTTAAATGTATCCCTAGACTTAGCAGGAAACTATACACTGATAGGCTATATGCCTTAAAGGCTATATATAGCCTTATAACATATAGGCTATATATAGCCTTATAACATATAGGCTATCTCCCATCACTAACTTTCAAACACAAGCACAGCAACATTCTACAAATACAAAAGCATGTCAACCAAACCAAAAACAAGGGTAAAATCCTAGTTTAGCTATTTTTTACTATCTTGGAAAGGGGTTTGGTTAGGAAAATGAAACTTTCAGAGATGGTTTACACGCTAAATTGTGTCCCAAAAAGGTATTTTAAAGTACCTACCTGCATTCCTTCTCCTCTAGAGGGTAAATATTAAAATACAGAGGGGAAATATTCTACAAGCAGATGTCAGGAAGGCTTTTGATACCTCTAGCCATGAGGAAATATTAAAATGCATGGAAGGTGTTCACCCTTTTTTAATCAAGATAGTTGAAAGTTTCCTATCTGAACAAAAACAGAAGACCAAATACAAAAACGAGCTGTCAAATACAACAACCCTAACATGTGGTATACCTCAGGGAACTAAGCTAGGCCCAACCCTATTCTTGTTACTTTGCAACATGATAGCTATGTGGCACAAAGATCGCGTAAAGTTTGCAGGTGATTTAACAGTGATAGTACTACAGAAGCAGAATGAAATCCTAGACCTACAGAAAATGGTAACAAGACTGGAGCAAGATTTTTCAGCAAAAAAACTCACCATAAATAGAACAAAATCAGAAATAATGAGAATTTCATTTTTAAAGGATTGGGTACCAGATTTACCTGAAGTGAGTATACCAGTAGTTTAGAAAATGAGAATTCTGGGTGTCATTTTTAACAATAGATTGACATGGGTCAACCATATAAATCATTAATATTCCCAAATTATCCCTCTACTAAGGTCTTAGGCAAAATTATGCTGGTTTAATCTAAGCAAAGATGTAATGCTTACTTACTACAAAACTCACATGAGACCAATTCTAGAATATACCTGTCCAATCTGGCATGCTGGTTTCACAAAAGATCAAACTAACAAACTTGAGGGAATACAAAAGGATGCATTGCAAGTGATGTTTGGGGGATACACTGTTACCTTATGAAGAATGTCTTGTTCTGTCAGGTCTAACAAGGCTTGAAATAGGGAGGCACAAACTTCTAATGGGCTTCAAACATGGCCTTCTCTCATCACAGAAACATCACAATATCCTACCACCAAATATTACACAAAGAAAGCACCATGACAAGCTACAGCCACACAACCCTGGAGCAACACAGCAATACAGGAAATCATTCTGACAATATTTCAACACTCATTTTAATTTATAGTTATATATATTGCAATTATTTATTCTGATATTCTGCAATAAATTATCAGTCATTGTCAAAGAGGGCCCTGACCTTTGATGGCCTTTAAAAATCCTTGTATTATAAAATTGAAATCTTAGAAAAAATAGGTCTTCTGCTTTAGATACAACAGAGCTGTTTTGAGCTTCACAACTTTACTTACTTGGTATCTCCAAAAGAGATACCAAGCCAATTTACTTGTGAAGAACATAGAAGAGAAATATTTTCAATAACCAATGGGGCTAAAGTATATTGGCTATTAAAACATATAAACTCACACTTTTGGAGGTTAATAGAAAGTCCAACAGACAATGAGAAAAATTTACCACTGAACTTCTACAACTCCAGCTAAATAGAAGGACATCATCAGCATATACAATATGAAACACCCAAAATCACTGTAAAATGCAGAAACTGACAATAAGTGCAAGCAAGACAATGGAATTGCCAGAAGTGACTTACTAACCCCAGAAGAAGCCAGGCAATAAAGAACATTCAAATGTACACCCAAAATATCAACCATAAATTGTAAAATAAATAAAATTTCAGATTACTGAAAACAGCAAGGTAGAAAAAGTCCTAATTTCTCAAAAAAAAACTGCCTTCTTTGGTTTTGGCCTGATTCTTTTTAGGATTGATGTTCTAAAGAGGCTTCCTAGCACAAGAGACTGAATATAAGAATCTGATAGCTGAAAATTAAGGTAAAATTTTTTTTTGTCAAAATTTCAATATGTTAAGTAGGCAAGTTTTGAAGACATAGAAATCAGAAGTGTTAACACAGAAGTTTGGCAATAGCTTTCCATAGTATGTTCTTGGCCCTGGATTCATCACTAAAATTGTGTTTTTCTAAACCTAACCCCTTTCCAAGAGAGCAAAAGTAGCTAAACTAGAATTTTACAAATTTATCTAGTAAAATCATCATAACAAACCCCAAAAGGCCAAACTAACATATTTTGACTGCAACTCTACTATACTTTGCCTATAGCCTCCTATCTAATGTGCCAATATTTAGCCCAAATTAAATATTTCCCATGTATCACTATTGTTTCAACCTGTGTACCTGTAAATTGAATCTTATGTAGCAAAAACAAGAACAGAAAAACATAAGAGATATAAAATTTGGGCTAGCTTGTATTTGCATATTGGGGTGGGTTGGGGATAGGCTAAAGTATAGTGAAACAGCAGTCAAAATGCATGAACTATAATTAATTTGCATAGGCTATTATGAAGTAAGAATTGTTTTCTTAACATATTTATTTCTCAACAGCCCAAATTCTCTTGTGTTAAGAAAGGCATCAGAACATAAAAAAGGTGTCAAGTGATGTAGTCTATTCACTTTCATCCTAGCTGAAATAGGCCTATATTGCCAACTATAGTTTTACCATGGTCTTAACTACTGGTGTTTGATTAAGCATTTAAACAGGCTAGGTGAGTGTTTTGTTTCTGACAAGAACAATCAAATAACCTAGCCTATCCAAAGGTCACCAGCATAAGTTGAAAGCAGTTCAGAGACAGGCTTCAAAAGCATTTGATGAATGCAAGTATTTGAACTACTCATCCCATCTGAAGAGACTGAAACTCTTCACATGTGTCTACAGATGTAAAAGGGGTGATATTAGGCTATGGTGCATGAGCTCCTGAATTCTAAGTCTCCATTAAATAAGCCACTCCAACTTGACCAGTCTGCCAGAACTAGGGGGCAAAGTTGGAAACTACATCAGAAGAAAGCTGCCACTAGGCTATGTAATAACTTCTTCACTAACAGAATAGTGAGTCAGTGGTATTCACTCACCAAATAAGCAGTCACTACCCCCAGTACTGCTGCCTTTAAAAGAGCTGTTGATAGAGAATGGGCATCAAAGTTTTGGCAAACTGAGTGGGATGCCATTAAGACATCCAACCATTGTCATGGTAAAATTCTAGTTGATTGACTTTTGGCTATCTTGGAAAGGGGTTAGGTTAGAAAAATGAAACTTTCAGGGATGAGGCTAAAGGACATGCTAAAGCATGTCTTGGGAATGTATTTTGAAGTACTCACCTCTACTCCTTTTCCCTCTTGAGGGCCCTGACATTTGATGACCTTTAAAAACATGTGTGTTATATAAGTGAAAACTTGCAAAATAGATCTTCTGCTTGAATTAAGTACAACAAAATTGTTTTCAGCTTCACAGCTTTACTCAATCCCAATTTATAAGGTTTTAAAGATTTGAAAATACATTTCCTAAATTTTGAAAAAAATTGATATGGCTCAGAATATAACTCAAATAACAGGAATTGCATTTTCAGAGCTAAAGGCAGAGAAAAAGCAACTGGTAACTGAAAATTAAGGTAAAATGTTGTTTTGTCAAATTTCAATAGGTAGACCTGTCATGTAGGCAAATTTCAGGGCCCTATAGAGGGAGAAGGAGTGGAGGTGGGTACTTCAAAATACCTTCCTGGGACACACTTTAGCCTTTAAACCCATCCCTGAAAGTCTCATTTTCCTAACCTAACCCCTGTATCAGATGTCCAAAAATCAATCAACTAGAATTTTACCATTGTTGTCACTAACCAGTGATTCTACAGGATTTAATCCTTATTTTGCTGGACAATATGACAAGATAAATCCAGCTAGGCAGATTATACTTGTTACCTAGGCTACCTAAGAAGTGGCCTAGCTTCATTTTTCTATTTGAATATTTGGGCTTGATACCAAGTATAATTGGATATTATTTAACTGCATTCAGTGGAAAATATATTTCAAGTGAACATCTATTGGTCCTCTTTTACCTAGCCTAGGCCACCTCACCTGCAATAATGAAGCCTCTGTTGACTCCAGATTTCTGCTCAACTAGCTCAAAATATGAAGACACCTTCTTATTTTCATAAGTGATATGTAAAACTTTGTCATAATAAGGTTTAACGAGGTTAATGACTTTATCCATCTCGGGACTCGCGTGTCAGGAATGAGTGACGTGCGAATGCTTCACTTCTTCTAGAAATGATAAGAAAGAATATTTTAGTTGAATAAGAAATATTATTAAATAGATAGCGTAATGCGAGTGCACGAGACAAATTCCAAAAATACTTTCGCATTACAAAAGAGATAAAATCTCAATTCTTGCACTCTGGACTGAAGAGAAAACAACAAAAAACTGGCATTGGTAGAATCTAAAAGTTCTTCTTTTTAATATGTTCAAGTGAGTAGAAAAATAGAAAGGGATACCCAAGTCCAAAAAGTCACTACAGGAACTTGAGAAAAGAAGAAATTTTAAATGGATTCCCATGTGGCATCTATAGACCCGATTTACATATGAAAAAGCACTTATGGTATTCAATTTAGAATATTTGATTATTTTAATGGTAAAAATATATGTCTTGGCTGGTTCACTAACCACATTTTTGCGGAACATCAAATGAAAATAAGACTTAAAGTAAACGCAGATCTGTTTTTTTTTTTTTTTTTTTTTTTTTTTACAAAAACATCTTTAAATTCCATAAAATCAAGTCATACTATTACATTCATGGTGCATATATTTTTAAAAGTATCAAATTTTGTTTATATATTGGAACAGATTAATGTAAGATGCTTTTGATTTTTGATACAAGTTCATGTGTCAGTACGGCTCGACGGTGAGATTAACTGATCCTTTGAAAACACTCTTTTGAAAATACAAAATAGCTTTTCTCGTTGACATTTAAACAACAGAAATAAAGCAATCAATCCTGAATTTAATGAGTTTTATTTTATCTACTGTGCGTAAAGTGTTTTGTAATATATATATATATATATATATATATAAGGAGACTTACTTTATTATTGATTTTACTTGATTATTATTCCATTATTACTTGATTATTTGTTCAAGGACGAAAGAAGGGCAGAAGAAAAGTGATCACTGATACATCAGTGAAGGCCAAGATTGAAGCTATCTTTACTACAAGGGAGACAAATATGAAATGGAAAAGAAAAATGAAGCAAGAAAAGCAACCAAAACAAAGAAGCATGCTGTGAAGAGATTTGATGAGAAGACAACACAGGGGGTGAAAATGAAACTGAAAACGTTCAGACTGTGATTGTATATGACAACTCAGACAGGTATCTTAGGTAAGATAGTGAAAACGAATAGGAGCTTAGTTTTAATTTGAATTGCAGTTGGCAACTTTGTAAAAGTCATCTATGAGGACCATTAGGGAGAAAGTAGAACCTACTACAGAGGTCGGTGTGATGATTAAGAGTGGTGGGAGAGGTAATGTGTGAAAATGGCTGTAACAGCCAGATGACATCTACTACATGGAAGAGGATTTGGGGTAAAAAGCTCAGTAGTTGGACAGCGTGTGATTTTGAGCAAATATTTTGACTAAAATTTATCTTCCCTAAATAAGGACAGCAGGTTCTTAATCTTTGATCTGATGCAGTAAATTGGGATTGGCTGTCTACAATTTTATAGTCAAGCCTATTTAAATATGATCACTCTTTTTCACGGCACATGTGAGTAATTATTCTGTCCGTGATTGCGATACTTCCATTCAACATTCTTTATTCAAGATTGGGCAGTAGCCTGTTTTCCAAGGTTAGACATTAGCTAAGAATTTGCAATTACAATTAGACCTCTACCAGAGGCGCCATTTGGGCCAAATCTTGGGGTGGGCATGAACTCCATCTTGCCCCCCCCCCGACTCACTTCGTTTTGCGTTAGAAAAAATGCGGGTTTTGGCAGCACATCAATCGAATATTCTAAGTAAAAATGCATTTTCAGCACCCGTGTGTTAATTGGAAATGTACTGTAACCGAGTATGGAACTTAGCCACACTGACTTCTAAGATTAATTACAACATCGAAGATCACAATCAACGAGGTTAAGTGATTAAACTGAAAGTGAAAAATTCCACCAGACTACGGGCTGGCCTTCCTCAACGAGAAACTTTCTTATTTAAGTAAACAATACGTCGGTAAAAGTAATCTTCATTAACATCCTGAGGGTTGTAACCAAAATCTCGGTTTTCCATCAGCCGAAATCTTACAGATCAAATATATTTACAAAAAAGAAAAACATTAACAAGAGAAAAAAATATTACAACACTCAGGGTAACAAGGGGAACCGCCGAGGTTTCAGCTTTGCAAAATCGTCAACAAGCTGGTCGAAGTCAAATTTTTACAAAATCCTTCTCTGCAAACATCAAAAGGAGGTAACTGAGACGATCGTATCCTGTTGTAGACCGCATGTAGTTTTTTACTATTTCTAGGCTAGAAAACAAACATTCATTCCTCGCTGTTGTCACAGGAAGTGTGGCAGCCATACAAAGTACCTTAATTACTTCTGAGTAAGCCACTGGTATTGCCTGAAGATGGTCGACAATGTCTTGGGAGTTTTTCAGCTTTTTCTCCTCATCAAACAGGAAACGCTTGGCAATACCAGCTTGAGATTCGAGAAGAATGTCGTCGATATCCATCTCGTCGTAAATAGCAGAGCAACGCTTGAGCAATTCTATGTCCATAAACTTGGTCGTGCTTGGATCCAAGGCTTCGAGTGTGCTCAGCACTGGCAAGTTATCTGTGAACCTTTGGTCAAATTCGGTTAGTAGACGGTCGAAAGTCTCGGAGTACTCTCGCTTCATTTCATCCGCCAAAGTAGTAGTCCGATTTTCAGATTGGATGAAGTTCTTTCCTAGCGTCGAAAGTTGTCACAAATTGTTTCAGATGCTTGGTGAACTTTTAAGTTCGAATGCTAATGGCTATTAATACCTTTATATTTACCTAACTAACTAATAGGCTTAATGATGTAAAGTCTTCTACTTCTCTCTGTGCTCTCGTCTTTAGAGTCTTATGGTAGCGTTGGCCTACAATCTGGGATACGACCGGTAGAGGATGTGAAGCGTCTCTAACTTTCATAAGGTTTATGTGTCGAGCATAAAGTGTTATTTACACATATGATACAGTAAATGTACGTAAGACAAGGACAGAAATACTCGAGTAGATTACTCGAGTAATCTATAACGGTGGCTTATATTCACTAAGACAAGGAAATAAACATCGAAACATTTGCTAGGAACTGACCTATTTTAATCCGTCAACTTAGAGGAATTACTTCAAATATTCAGAATTTATAATATTAATATAATGATCTAGGAGATGGGCATTTGACAGAACTTGAGAATTTAATTATGTATCTAACCTACTTTCAAAGTTTATAATGGTTAATAGCAAATAGCGTAATTACCCCAAGGGTCGTCAGGTAATTACGCTCTTTGGTTAATAGGCGGGCAGTAATTTCAAGTCAATTGGACAGAATAGATTATTTCCACCATAAAGGGTCCTTTATGGTGGAATCTTGGGCCCCTTGGAAAGTCTGGGGTGGGCATTTGCCCACCCCTGACCCCTCCAAATGGCGCCTCTGACCTCTACTATTAACTGTCTGTTCATTTCAAATAGTTACCATTTTATATAGGTGAAATATTCAAAGTAAAGAAATACTTATTGAACAAATTTAGACAAAGTAAGTAGAGAAAAATTACCATTCAAGGAGGTATAGTAGATATAATGGCATGTTAATAAATTGAGAGGGAGTAATCAATCCGGAATTGTCTGAGTTAAAGATAAGAACGAGGCCACAATCGATGATAACAAAAGAATTAAAGAGAAATGGGAAGAACATTTTGAGAATGTGCTATACCCTCACATCCAGTCTTATTCAATGGATTACTTCTTAACTGGCAGAAAGCAAGCTATGTGCGTAGAAGGTTGTCTCAGCAATACCAAAGAGGAAGTTCTTAGCTGAGTACCCCAGGGGTCAATCATCGGCCCTCTTCTGTTTAATCTCTACATCAACGACCTAGTTGAGGGCATCGAATGTGTCATCCTTCTCTACGCGGACGACAAAAAGCTCTATCGTGTCATCTCGTCATTTGAAGACATTCAACACTTGCAGGCGGATCTCAAACGAATTGATGACTGGATGAAGAAGTGGATCATGGAAATCAATACCCAGAAAAGTCATATCCTCACTCTGGTTCCACAAAAATTCTCATTCTCATACTCTCTTGGCTCTGCTGCACTCACTCTTAGTAAAGAAGAAAGAGACCCTGGCATCTTATTGGATTCTGAACTGAACTTCAGTAGCCACTATGAAGCTGTCGTCAAGAAGGCTTCCAAAGTTGCTGGTATGATCAGAAGAAACTTCTCGTGCGAGGACGACAAAATGCTTGCTACGCTCTATAAGTCCCTAGTCCGCCCAATTCTTGAGTATGGACATTGTTCTACAAGACCATACTACAACAAGGACATAGATGCTCTGGAAAATGTTCAGAGGAGGATAACTAAATTCTCTCCCAGGTTACGTTTCCTTCCCTACGAAGAGCGGCTTATAAAGCTTCAAATCCCAACCCTCGCCTATAGATTCCATCGTGGTGATCTTATTGAAATGTACAAGCTCTGCAATGGAGCCTATGATAACGTACCAGCCGAGAGAATTGTGCAGTTCAATAAAAATCATCTCCGAGGACATCAGTACAAAGTTAGTACGGAAGGCTTTTACAAGGACATAGGCCGATGGATTTTCGGCAACCGGGTGGTTCAGCATTGGAACAACTTACCTGAAAGAATAATCTGCTCCACAAACCTACTGACATTCAAGAAGGAAGTTGATGAATATTATCAAGTGACATTTTCTCCTTGTGCAAATTTAGAAGAAATGCAGATTAAGATTTTTGTTTTGTAGAGGCTTAACGGCCTGCCATCAAATTTGCGAATATATTATTAGTATTATTGTTATACCGAGATAGAGTTGTAGGAAAAGATATAGAGAAAAATGAAAAAAATGTGAAACCTTGGAGGTGAAGCAAGATTTGTTTTGTGACGAAGAATTAGCGATGGTACTAAAAGGGTTAAAAAATAATAAGGCTCCAGGTGTTGATAGTGTGGCAAATGAGTTTTTTATGGTGGCTCTGATGTCAAAAATAAGTTACTGAGGAACATGAATATGATTTTTGAAAAAGGGGAAGTACCTGTCGATTTTAGGAAAACCCTAGTTAAACCACGGTATCAGATAGGTGATAAGAATGATTGTCACACTTATTGAAGCATTAGCCTGGTCTCTATAGTTAGCAAATTAATTAGTAATATGTAACTTTTTAAACTGAGAGATGCTGTAGACAAAGTTATAAGAGAAAAACAGTTCGGTTTTAGAAAGGATAGAGGATGTGTCGACCCAATTTTCACTCTTAGGTTTGAAGCGTTCGATTCTGTTGATAGAAAAACTTCAGCAAAAATCTTATCCTTGTATGGTGTACTATAAAAATATGTCAGAGTGATCAGTGCTATGTACGAGATTAACACGGCTGCGATTTAAGGAGAAAATGAGGTCAGCAGCTGGTTCCATATTAAATCAGGGGTTAAGCAGGGCTGTGTTCTATCCTCCTTTATCTGCATCACAGAAAAGGGAATGGGAGAATTTGGAATCAAATGGTGAGGAAAAATTTTCCTAGACTTAGATTATGCTGATGATTTAAGCATCCTAGATGAAAGTGTGAGTAAAATGAATGAACTTCTAGAGGCTTTGCTAGCTCAGGGTGTTAGAATTGGTTTGAAAATTAATCTTATAAAGACTAAATCACTAAGGCTAGGAAAAAGTGAAGATGAAGAAATGGCGTTGGGTAACAAAAAGATTGATCAGGAGGACAGCTTCACTTACTTTTGTAGCAATATTTATAAAGACGGTGGGAGCAGTGAAGATGTCAAAAATAGAATATCCAAGGCTCAAGGGATTTCTTTAGAGTCAACAAAGGTTCGAAGAATATTAAGATAAGTCTGCAAATGAAGATTAGAATATTGGAAGCTTCAGTATTGACAGTGGTCAAATATGGTTCTGAACGATGGGTGCTCTGTAAAGTGGATGAAGATTTACTAGATGTTTTCCAGAGAAATTGCCTACTACTTCTTTGTTAGAGCAATATCCGATTTGTGTGTCCCCACGGCTTGCAGCCTCTTCGGCTTGTCTTGCCTTTTCGTTTATGTATTGCCGTCTGTCGGATATGACGCTTTTCTTTACATTTCTATCAGCTGCTTTATGGGCCAAGCTCTTGGTCACCTCTGAGTGACCATTTTCCCCAAGGGAGCTTGACTTCAGTTTCTTGTGACTTTCGATGAGATTCAAGGTCTTTGTACATATCCACTTTGCTTAGCCGGCTTTCTAAACCCAAGGATTTCTTCAGCCATATCCGTATAGCTTTTTTCAAATCGTCTCCCAAGCTTCTTCGACTTCTTCTGGTAGGTTATATAGGGCTTCAAATTTATTGGAGAGTTTGATGACGAACGAATATCGGACGCCTTTGTCACTTAGTTTGTCCACGTCAAAGCTTCTGAGTATGTCCGTCTTCAGCTTCCGATTATTAGACTTCAGCTTCAATCTTACTGTGATGACTGCTAGTTGATGGTCTGAACCAATGTCGGTGCTTCAAAAACTTCGTATGTCTTTTAGGCTTCACTATTTTCAGTTGATCAGGAAATGGTCGATTTGATTTTTGACAGTGCCATCAGGGGATGTCCATGTGTATTTGTGGATGTCTCTATGCTGAAACAGCGTACCGCCAATCAGCAAATCATTCCCCATAGCGAAGATGAAAGGTCGAGCTCCATTTTCGCATATTGTGCCAAGACCGTGGTGACCCATCACTTCAAGGCAGTAGGAAATTTCTTGGCCAACCTTTGCGTTGAGGTCACTTGCGATACAGGTGACGTCCTGGAGTGGGATTGAACCGACCACAGACTGGAGGTCTTCCTAGAACTCATCCTTAAGGGTGTCATCGGAATCATTTGTGGATGCGTAGCACATAATCAGCTACAATTGGCGTGGTTGGAAACAAATATTGCATACAGTATTCTTTCATTGACTGGTTTCCAGGAGCAGAGGGCCTTTGTCGCTCTTGGACCTAATATTGCTGCAACTCCGGCAAAGTGACTTTCAGTTTTTCCGGTGTATAAGGCTTTAAACGTCGTATGGTCATCACGGATTTTTTTTTCTGACCACAGCCTTTCCACCTTGCTTCCAAAATGGCAACTATTTCAAGTCCGAAATTCTTGCATTCGCAAAGATATTGCTCTGTTTTTGACAGGTTCGACATATTTCTAACATTCTATCGGCCGATCTAAACGGTTTGTTCGCATTAAAAATCTGGTCTGGGGGCTTGCGTGGGTCGTTATCAGATTTAGAGGTTCAAACCCGAGGCTTATCGTTGACGTTTCGTTAACAGTCCTTGTTTTGCAGGGATAGCTTGCTAGGCCAACGCCCAACCGGTTTACTTGGCTCGGATGGGGGCAGGGACGCCATCCCTTGACTGTTGAGCCTGAACCCAACAGGCATACCCAACATACAGAGACCGTTGTCCGAATCTGGATCTTCCGTCCTATTACGCGGTTGTCCTCCTGGAGAGGATCCTTCCACGGTGGTATCCTGCAGTACCCTACAATTTAACCCATTACTGGAAGAAGGTTGGAAACTGACGGGACGTGTCCACACACCAGTGGGCCCTGCTCAGTGTGCATCAGAGCGGTCTTCTTCCTCCTTCACCTGTATTTATGGCCCCGGGGCAAGGGTATCCCAGTTTCAGCTTATGGACCCCCAGGGGCTAGCTCCCCTTGGTCCGTACCTCCGTTTATGGGATGTACCCTACATATCTGTAAGACCTTTCCCTATCCGTCATCTTTGGACGCACTGAGTGGCCTGGAAAGGGTGTCCACTGAGAAAAGGCATTGAATAAGAGAGCAGCTTTGAATAAAATGGGATGGAGGATGAGCGTGCGTAGCTGTGTTGGCCTCAGGTGGCTTGGTGCTGTGGTGAGTTGCTAGGAGTAATAATACTAGTATGACAGATATAACTATTGAGATGGTGATTAGGACAGACTTGCATTTGTGTTTTCCTCCCTTTCATTTTTTTTCGATGTCTGAAATAGGTCTCCCTCCTGTAATTACACATCCCTTAGTCACCTCCAGCGGCCTTATGAAAATAAGAAAACACATTAATCGTCCTCAATGGTAAATTCAGAATTTAACATTTAGGAACTTAAACATTTTCAGAGCCTCTCGTTTCAAGTAACGCTGTTATGTCATGGAATCAAACCATCAGTATTTATAAACACCTGCCTATGGCAAGGACGCTAGAATTACTGATTCTTTACTATACCAAGGTGTCTGGAAATATAGAGGTCCTGAAATCTCAAGTTCCTACCTGTAATTTAATCTGGTGTATGTTCGAAAGACAATTGTCTATTCAATGGATGCGCTAAAAGAGCTAGTGCTTAATCAAAACTTACCATGGAAGCACGAGGAACTCTTGCAAACTATTTGTGTGCGCACTTGGTTGTTTAATTTTGAAAACTGCACATGATTTCTAAGCAGGAAAATTGAAATCCTTAATCACACGAGAAAAGGAAAAGCTCCAACATTGCGGTTGACGCAATAAGGAATTGGCGCAAATTAATTCAAAGTCAGTGGGACATCACCACCTCGTCCGGCAGTGGTGCACCGGCGGCGTTACTACACTTCGGTAGTGGTTGACCGGGCGTCTTGTCAAAGGCGTTCATATCATGTGCCGGTGCGGTGCTTGGGTCTAGTACTATTCGTCTGGATTTTGCACAGATATTGATTTCCAACAACAGTTAATGAACCAATTAAAAGTCAATAAATATTAATCAGTAAATTAGTGCTTTATATCCTGCCGTAATTGCTCTGATTACTTGGTTACAGGTTCAAAATAGGTATTGATTTGGAAGGAGACGAAGGTGCGGTCTCTTATCGTCGTGTTATATCTAGTAATAAGCGGACTAACTAGGAAGAGGTGAGTACAGCCTCTTTTAGAGTGGCGTAATTTCGTCAAAATCCTGCGGGTGGGGGGAGGGGCAAAGTTGGAACCAATTTTCCCCAAATCGAGTTAAAATAACAGTGAAAACCGAAAAATAAACCATAAATTAACAAAAAATGCAAAGATATGCCAAAGAAAACAGACCAGTTTATATTGAAACTTAAATTATGCAGGCTTATCTTAGTTTTGACAAGGTTTTTGGAGAGAGTAAATCTTAGCTAGGGGGGCAAACTTGGACCTGGGGGGTTGACAACTGAGGTACAAGAGAATGGCAGTTATATCCCTACCCCATAGTAAATTACGACCCTGGTCTTTTGGTCGCTTTTAACACCAATTAATGCTGAAATCTGCTTTCCATAATTTCTGCATATGCTTTGAAAGCGTAATTCTTTGTCACCTTTATTGAACCGATCAAAAGGAGGCTTAAACCCTCCTTTTGATTCCTTATTCAACCTCCTTTATTTCAAGTACCTCTCTGAACCATGAATTCCTATTCAGCAGCACTATTTTCAAGTTGTATGTTTTTCTTGGCTTTCGAATATTGTTAACAACCAGTTGCGCCGACAAGCAGCTTCTCAGGAGTCCAAGACACAGAAGAAATAATTCCGACATAAAAAAAAGTTGCGACTCTTCTTGAAAATGAGGAAATGCAGATAAATTTTACATGGACAAAAAGTTCTGAAATTCCCTGAAGCTCAAATCAGATGCAAAATCAAGCTTTATGAGTTTGAGAATCTCAGTTTGACAGATAATATCACATAATACCATTTGTATTTGTCACAGCCAAGCTGTCAGCAAACATTGACAACGAATTCATTAATGTTAGTTTAAATCTCTTGATCATTTTTTTTTTCTTTTCTTGTGAATAACCTTGAAAAATACAATTGGCTGATCTTAACCAAGTCGAAAGTTCTCAATTCACGGTCTGGGCTCGCGGTGGTTCAGCGAACAGCGTAATTAATTATTATTACCACTGAAACAATTTCATATTTTTTTTTTTTCATTTTAGTCTTTAGTCGTCCTGGCTGAGTGGGTCGGTGCGCTGGATTCAGGATCCTTTGTCTGAGAGGGCGAGGGTTCGAATCCTTGTGTACTCAATTGTTTAGTTTGGGACGGGGGTCAGTGGCGTGAATCTGTAAGCTCAGCCAGAGTCGACCCAGCTCTAAATGGGTACCTGGAGAAATCTGGGGAAGGTAAACTGGAAGGGTGTGCGAAAGCACAGGATGATTGGCCCCAACTCCCCACTGCACTTCCTGGCTGAAGGACCAAGAAAAGGAGATCAGACACCGCCAGTAGGGACTGTAAAGTCTAATGCCGTATTCCTTTTAGTCTTAAAATATTATTCCCCAATGAAAGGAAAAATGAATGCAAGAAATATAGAAAACCAGCATTTACTTGGTATTATACATTTAGCCGTTCGATTGCTAAATTGAATACCGCTGTAAAATAAACTGCGAGAATATTCACAAAGAAAAGAAACTGATCATTTTAATTGCATAGTACCTGTAACATTGCAGAACAGAATTGAGGTATTTTTATTTTCCGGAAAAGGATATATATGATGTTGATAGAACTTTTCATATTTAAATCAAAAATACAATAGTATTTTACCCGCTACAGTTTATGCGTAATCCATTTTTTAGTTTTTGAAAGTGGGGAATGCAAGCTTCGATATGTTTCAAGTGCAGGAATAACTTAAGAAACAAGTATTTAACAGATTGCGTTGTAATCACTCGTAGGGTTTTTTGAGGAAAATTTATTGCATCTGTTTCGTCCCTCCAAAAAGGGAAAAAACTGGTTGGATGCTTGAAGAGTACAAGCAAGGTGTTATATTCACGATTACCATGAATATAACACCATCTATTAAAGGCATTGTAGGACAACGATCGTGAGGCCCCTTATTTCATAGGCTGCGCTCATTTTGGGTAATATACGCCGCAAACATGTTGATAAAAAAAAATACTCTAAAGGTTCTAAGCTATGAAGCAATCAAAGGAAAATCTATTGGGTTCTAAGGAGCCCTCTCCCAAAATCTGGATAAATTATGGTATGTAATACGATAGCAGAGTCAGATACACTTGCCAGGCGTGACAAACCAATACAGAAGAGGCGAGAGCTTTGGATAATTTCAAATATCAGTGTCTTCGTTGGATACCTCGTTTAAAGCAGATGAGATAAGATTTCTAACAGTGAGGTGAGGATTTCTGAGGACAAAAATAAGATCAGTGTTAAGCAGGTCTTCATAGATTCCTCGGCCATATATTGCGCAGTAAGGCAGGGACAACATTTTGTGATGTCCTTTTGTACAATCCAGGACCCTTCTGGAAACGAGAAATTGAACTAGGGAAGAAAAACACTTGGCAAAGATTCAAGGTAGACCCGAGACAGTAGGATGGCTTCTAGAAGTATGGTTGAAGATGGAACTTGTATCAAGGGGTTAATTTGCCCCTTAGTTACTTTAATTCCCCTGCCCCTAAATTACAAAAATATCTTTTCGATAATTCTATTGAAAAGATTTAATTGAAAAATATCTTTTTGGCATTTTTATTGAAAAAAAAACTGCCACTCCCCGCAGAATTTGCAAAAATGTATTTTGTGCCTTCTACCACACGACTTACCAAAACTGATGCCCGAGCCTGGTTATGGCCAACTATTACTAATACTAACAAATCACTGCAGCACCGACCCATCTGGAGCCAACACAGCTCGGTCGGCACGGTCCTCCTTTGTTCTAATCTGTTTAAAACTTCATTTTTTTTTTACCCCTTCTCAAGAAATTGTAATGTTAAAATCAAGAAAATGTGTATCAATCATAGATGTCGGCTTTTTTTCAACGGTTGTACTATTGTGGCTTGCACACAAAAAAAAGTGGTTGTACTACTGAATGAAGATAGAGCGGCAAAAGCATTGAATTTATATCAAGCCCTTGAAACTTTCTGATTAGGATCTAGTGTCATAATCCTAATCTTTTTGGTTTTCTTTAATCGTTCCTTCTATTTAAGATACTGAAGAGTAGCATGTAAAGCAAAGAAATGAAAGGAGTATAGGAAATTATGAAGAGATATAGAAATTAAGAAGATAAACTAAAAAAGAAATGAAAGCTTAAGAAGATTAAGGTAATAGAAATGAAAGTAATATAGGAAATAATGTAGAGATATAGAGATTAGGAAGATTAAATGAATCATAAATAGAGATTAGGAAGAATACACATTTAATTACTTACGCCAGAATTTACTAGAAAAAAGATTACCAATCAATCGTTAACGATTCTTAACAATTACCAAGTTAATTTGTACCATTCGATTAAATTACCACCAAACGATTTTTGTAATCAAAACAGTTATTCCGAATTTGTAGCTAGACATAGTAACAGGTCAGCTGTCAAAAAGTAATTATTTTAGCAAATAATCGTCTGAGTAAATGATCTGAGATTCTTTTATTGAAAAAGCCGAATATCCTTGAAGCATTCAATGGCTCAGCAGCAGTTTTTAATTTAGATAACTTCGAAGACCACACTGCCTTTCCATGACGAAAGTAAAACAGTTCAAAATAGGGATGAAACCTTTTTAACCTTTTTATTGACAACGAATAGATATAAACTTATTTAACTGGATATTTCGAACACATATACAGTGTTCATCATCAGCAGTAACACTGTATATGTGTTCGAAATATCCAGTTAAATAATTTTATATCTATTCACTGTCAATAAAAAGGTTTCATCCTTATTTTGAATTGTTGTACTTTCATCAAGTTTTTAATTATTAGTGAAAGGCATGTTCTATTAAGAAAGCATGATCCCCCCCCCACTCTTTACTGGCCATGGAGCCTTTGAGGGGTTTTGAGATTGTACTACTGAATGTTTTTTTTTGTTGAAATATCTTATCTACTTCACCCCCCCCCTTTTTACATTTTATTAAGGAAATTACTCGGCGGAATAGCAATTTCTTATCATTTCTTACCTTGGTGAAATAGTTAAGGAATCATTCCCTAATAAAACAAAAAAAAAGATTGTCTATTACTCTTCAGTTAACTAAAGTTAACATCAGTCCCGAACATCTAAGTGAGGAATTAACTAGAATGAGGCTTTCTGAATAAAACCGGCTTTAAGCTGTACCGTAATCAAACCAGCAATGACGTTTGGCCCAGAGACCTGGATACTGGTTTCGGGCCAAATCACCACATTGATTTATATCTGATGCTCAATTCACCAAGTCACAAATCCCTTTTAGTGAGAAAATCAGTCAAGGACTTTGAATGAAAGATGATGAAATCATAATTTACATACCGTGTACTTAACAAATTTTCAATGGGAGAATTAAAAATTGCTTCTACTAAAAAAGTACACTGCAGAACTTATAATTTTAATTGGGCTAAATCAAACATGAAGATGTCATATGTTGATAATGCACCTCGTTTTTTTTTTCATGTGATAATTCTTGCTTTGTCATGCCCGGGCCACATTACAATCACATTTGCCGACCATACCAAAATTACACACGGTTGCAGTGCCTACTATGTACACCAGTCAGAATTTCTTGTTCAAATTTTGGACTGACTCAGTTTTAGGAGTTAAGGCATCATTTTTGGAAACTATAAAATGTAGATTTTTTAAAATTATTTCTAATCATCTAAATTTGATTAATTTCAATGATTCTAATTTACTTTCATATAAAAATAGGTTTATAATTAATGGTTTTCATTACTGCTTCGTCATCTGTATTAAAAAATTTAAACAATATTATTTAGTTAAATTATTTATTGGACAATATAGTGAGAATATTTGTTTCAAATTTGCGCCCATAAAATTTCTGTGCCTGGGGCAAGTGTCTCCTCAGTCCCTCCCCTTAAACCACCTCTGGGATAAAGGCTATCAAAAATACAAAAGAACAAAATGCGAGACAAGCGTGCGAGGGCATAAAATCCGAGCATTGCCCGGTCGATGAAATGTGATGTCATAACAACGATCATGCAATGACCCAAGGTCCAAGTTACAGATTATTGCGAGCGAAATGAGGCAAAGTCAGGCTGTATTCGCGATAGCCACATGTCCAAGTCTGAATATTAACAAGGCCTAGGCCAACAGAGGGAGGCGACAACAAGCCGGCAGAGTTGGCTCTTTCAATAGTTTATGATAAATAATAGCTTAAAAAGTCTGAGGTTCCATTGTGAGATAGATGCTAACGAATAAAGATGTTACTTTTTAATATTTAGTTTTTAGGTAGGCTGCATTGAGACTGAGCAACGATATAACATCATGAATTTAGCTTGAATATATACCATGTTAAACGGTAGAGATATTTTCATTCTAGACAGAAAGACAAGCATAAAAAAAATTGAAAAAAAGGTTTATTGTATCAGTCGAATTTGTACGACTATTTATTTAACAAAAATACTACAATATACAAAAATATAAGAGAAAGGCAATGGTATTGTGAAACACCGGTGCCGTTTATAAGACGAAACTTTGTACAAATATGCCTCTAGAGATAAAACAGCACTAAAAATACGGTTCAAACTAACGCTTAAGCGCGGTATTCAGTCCCTCAAAATGACTAGAAGGATTGTGGTCCTCCTAAATCACCTCTCAAAAGCCTTCTTTCCATAATCCCAGTCTTCCCGTAAGAAACTTAGTGCCAGTACTCCGTTGTTAAGCGCAGTATCTCTTGGTAAGTCCCTTAAGTGATATACACTTTCGAGTCACTGTTAGAAAATATCGAAGCAAGAACTGAATTTACAATGGGTTACTGATAGATGAGACTAGACTAATGCTAGTAGAACATTAAAGTTCTCTACTTTCTTGGCCAAAGATTTGCGGAAGGCGAAACACTAGTAAAACAGAAAAGTAATTTACAAAAATGGTAAACATAGAAACATAGATATTGAATTATCTAATTTTACTTTTCAAAGTTGTTTGTATCTGAATGTGCCTAGAAAGGGTTCTCTTTTATTCTATTCCAAAAAATACATTTTTTTTTCTGCTATTGTTTTAAAATAATGACGAACACGAGCAGACATTACAGTTTTCTTTTAAAACGTTTCGATAGGCTTGTTTTAAAAAAGTACTTTTGTAATAAATTTAGAGAGAACAGTATAGACTTCTCATTTGTAATATCATAATTTATGCTTTGCGACATGTAAAGACTTTTTAAGGGAAAATGAATAAAAAAAACTATTTAGATTTTTGAAAAAGCAAGCACTGTAAAAACATATCACAGAATTAAAATACAGCTACTGAATACCACACACTGAATCTTCTGCTAAATTAAGATCTTTAACCAGCATATGCTCCAAGCAGACGTCTCCATTCACGAGGATAGTTTTGAGAAACGAATGTCATCACCTTTCTTGCCTGGTCAACTTGCTTTTGATTGCATCCTGGGCATTGACCACGTAGAAGTTCTGGTGCAATTCCTACAAAAGAAATTTGTTTTGGATTTATGACAATATGCAAATAAGACATTTGCTCCCTTTTTGGGTTGGAGGGGGAGCTAACACTTAAAGAAGGGGCACAAATTAAAAAACGCAAAAATAGATGAATGGGATGGAACAATTAGAAATGTTAAATGTGATCGTGAACAAATCGATATTTATGAGGGGAAAAAGTAAAGGTGGATATGTATACAGGATTTCCACTCACGTTAGGTACAGCATTTATGGGGGGAGGGGCATAACTGAACAAAATTAAATCAAGATGTGAATTATAAAGAGATTATAAAACATTGTAGGAATAATTGTGAAAACGTCAATATTAAGGGAGACATTGGCCTGAAAGCCTCGTCCAAACGTGTGTGGGTATCATCTAAAGCTACCCATCATTTCCCTCGGTTATTCTCATTCATTGATTTCTTCTTTATCAAATTAAGAAAGCACACACACACAGTGATGCATGTTCCCTTACTACAAATCCCCTTGGGCCCCTTTGCCTTTACACTTTTAGCCTTTTTTTTAAATATTCGAGATTTTAATTGTAACCAAATATCACCTACCCAGGCATTGGACCGGAAAAGAGTTCAAAAATTGGTTATTCACTGCCTAAACATGGGACCTACACTTTCAAGTTCTTGAAAAATGGTTATGTTTCTAATTTTGGAGCAGAAAAAATAAATGAGGATACCTAATTTCGTAATTAGGTTTTCCGAAGTCCGTTTTCTTCCCGTCTTTGTAGCTCCGTATATTTCTAGTGCGTCAGTACTTGATTTTGGCTGCGGAAGACCGATGAAATTTGGATATTAGATAACATCGAAGAATTTATAGAAGATAAAAAAAACTCTGACTGCGCCAATGGATTTGCTGTGTCAAGATTAGAGGAGGTCCATCTTAAACAGTAAATCGAATTTGTGTCTAGGTCCTAAGCTTTGGCAGAGGACAACTGATTCCACACAACGACTAAGGAATTGTGATAGGATTAGATAATAGTAGTATTTTTGCTGAATTAGTCAAGTCTTGGAAGCTAGTAACCGGTTTCCATAGTTGTCAAATTTTGGACAATAGTTCGTGCCAATCAACAAAGAACCAGAATCAAAGAAGTTAACCTTAACCGACTGCCTTAAATACTCAGACAGACACGCGGTAATATTTGTTTGAGGAAATACAATAGAAGAAACAGCAGTAAACAATGGATATGTTTAGTTTTCAAGGTTTCATAAACATAATAACATTAATTACGAAAAAGAAAGAAAAACAATTAGAGGCCTATCCCTTTAAAATGGTCCTTCGCTAAAAATGACAAGGCATAACAATTCTTAAGTTGAGAGTGAATGGTAATAATATAGAAATAAGAAAGATGAAAGCAAGGGAAGTAATGATTAAAGTAAGTCGCAACACCGTAATTGGGTGATAAGACGAAATGGAGAACTTAAAGGTAAATTATTTAAAGTTATTATATTAAATCCTAGAGAGCCATTGACTACTTTGAAGAATAACAACCCTAGAAGTTGTCGGTTAAGAACGATATTCTTCTATCTACTTTGGGTTGTAAGTACCAAGTTTAAAAGGTTGAATATCCTTCAACATCTGATTAGCATAAAACACAATAGGTTACCATTATATCCTCTTCACGATAATATTGAGCTAACACCGAGATTATTCTGTTAACAAAATTATCATGTCTTTGGTTCAATTATCGTTGACGGCTAAAGAAGAAAGAAGAATTATGCTGATACAGTTTTATCAACTGGATTATGGAACGCTCGAAAAAGAGTGTTCTGAATCTTTGATTGGCATTTTCTTAGAATAAGTTTTCGAGCAGTAGGTCAAGTTCATTTTCAGAGCACGGTATGCTTGAAATCCTATAGAGCTAAGGATTAATATTGAAGGTTTCTGATTGGTTGGCAAAATTCTCAAAAGATTGAAGAGTTTGAACTTCTAGATTAACTCGAGCTGGCCTGAGAATCAAGTCAAGTCAATTGCTATTTTATGGTCTTAACCAAAGCTTGATGTTAGTCAAATCTTGTTGGGAATGGTCCTTACAGAAATATCAAATGCGCAGTTAATAGACTTACTTAAATCCATCTTATATCTATGACCAATTATATATTTATAGAATTCTTGAGCCTCATTTTAATCATGATTTCTTGGTCTCAAACAATTTCTTGATATCAATGGATAAATGAATTTTTTTTCCGTTTTAATAATCGTTGACGTCACCATTATCGTTTCTCATTGGGTAGTTGAAAATACCATTCAAATTTCTTGACAGTGGCAAGAAAAAAACTTTTTCTTTGTTAATTTATCCATCCACAGAAACACAGAATCCAAGTAAAAAATATTGGGTATCAAGTGGCTATTTAGTTCAGATATTAGTTCTCATGTTATACACATGTTCCGTGGATAAGACGTACCATGGATACTTGAGTCTGAAACTCGTTAAGACGATATTAAGGTAAATTTTGTTACATATGTTTATTTTACATTTAAGTGTGTAAGTTTAAGAAGGACCAGAGATAGTAATTACATCTTTACTTTATTTAGATGGAGATGTAGAGGGCAAGAAATTTGCATACAGTAAATTTTTTTTCAGGTTCTTAACTAAACACTATAATATCAAAATTCTTAACTAGTATCAAAAAAAAAAAATGTATTTATAGAATTTTTTTGGTATCTTTCAGTCTAACTGCATCTCAACCAACTCTCATTCCTAATGCCTGGATACTACCCTGGGCTATATTCAAGAGATTGTTGATGTCGTTGGTCTAAATTATTTTGTTCTTTTTTTCTCAGCAACAGTTGGTTCATAATGCCAATTAATTCTGACAAAAAAACAAAAGCAACTGATAACTTTTGCATGCAGCCTACGCTATATCCATGAGTTATACTATATGGGCTATACTGTTCAGATATTAAAATATTTTATCTGCTCTAATTTTTGTTCTTGTTGCAGTTTGTTTTAATTCCAGCTATGGTGTCATAAGTCACACCTATACCTGTAAGTGTAGGTATTACCTATCCACACTCCAGTTTGGCTTGTTTCTTTGGGTGTGCCCGTTGAAAATCCATATCATGCAGTTATAATCTTAGAAGGGTTATCAGCTGGATATTATTCTTCTCAAAATCATATATTTTATATATTATGCTTTCACTTCTAGTCACACTTAATTTTTTGTTCGATAATTTACAGTTTTTTACAATTTCTTTTTAAATATCAAGTTTTAGCAATGATTCAATCCTTCCAAAAGGAAAAAAAAAACTACATATATTACGTTTAGATTTTAGCTTTGAGTTACTCTTCAATGACACTAGAACTTTCCAGAAGTCCGGCTTTGACTAGTCAATCTGAGTTAAAATCCCTTTGAATGATGAGAGCAAACTCTTACCGACATAACTTTTCGAGAGAATCGGTCAGATTTAACGGCTTCTCTATATAAAACGTTTTTAGGATTAAAGAAGGTTTGAACGGGGAGTTATACTGAAACTGAAAGACAAAGAAAACCCCAGATATTTTTACCATAGTTGCCAGAAAGAAGTTAATATACAAAACATGGAAATATACAATTTATCTATATCTTTCAAATCTAGCTCCAGTGCTTTTATTTGGTTTTCAGCGCAGGAACTTATTCTTTGCTATGTCCACTTTTCAGATTTACGAAACTTTCCAACCAACACGTGATGGAGTAGGTATTATTGGTTCCTTAAGCGAGTTGAAAGTAGCTACTTCACGTAACTTTTAAGCAGAAAAAGTACTGCAGAAAGTAAGTCTACCAATGCTTTCGACACGTATATGTGTTAGGCTGCCAGAAATTGTAATTTTTATCCTTCCACGTTCAACCAATAAGGTAAACCTTACCAATTTTTACTTGTATATCGCATTGTCTGAAAGTCAGTGAGTCTTGTAACCTCTCTCTATATTTCTCTCTCACGCCACCCCAAGCAGGGGACCCAACTTTTGGACAAAAAAACAAACACTTGTTTGATTTTTGGCGTTACATTTTAGTCGGCTTGAATTTGTTCGCGACAAAATTATCCGGCGATTAGTGAAGTCCACTGAAGTGAGAGGGCGCTAACTTCCCTCCACCTGTTGTAAATCTCGGAACGCCAGGGGTGCCATACAGTTTCGCTACGTTTGGCAAAGACCCTAGAACGCTAGGCACACTCCATAGAATCCTTGGCACAGATCGTCACGCTTGCACACGCCACCTGGTGTACATGACGTCTGCGAGAGAAGTGACAAGCCGCACTGCGGAACTTGTTAGATGGTGATGTCACTCCTGACCACGCACGTGTGCAGGATTCAATCCTCAGCGGATGGAAGTATCGTGCTTTGTAGTAGGTCTCCATCATTTTGGCTGTTTTTGGGAGCTCCGAAAGTACCAGGAATGGTTTCTAATGAATACACTATCTCAGAGATCCACACTAAATGACAAAATCAATGCTTTGATGGTTGTTATATGGAAAAGTTAAGTTTTAAGGGTAATCTAAAATATTGTGATTTTGTAGAAGGATCCAGTTGTTAACAATTGTCCTCCACCGAAGATACGAGTAACATTTTATGATAATAAGAACACTTAAGTCAGATGTTTTTCATTTATGTTCACAATTTGGGCACAACAACTTTAGATAATATCTTTTTAGAGCCAAAAGGTCTTTGGGTTCAAAATTTTTCTGCCAAAAAGTAAAACTAAACAAAGCGAAACTACATCAATTCTTCTTTTTTGGGCTCCCTATAGAGTTTGGCAAAAAGTATTATTATAGGGTCGAAGCAAGGCCAAATTCTATTTACTTATTGTTCTTTGGGAAAATTAAATTATTTCGTCTCTTTTTCTACCACCCAAGGAATTAATTTAATGGTTATTCCTTGAATTTTGTGCAAGACGATATAACTTCTATGCTAGCCTACACTTGTCTTATGAACCTAGTAAACAACAAAATTATTTTAGCCATTCCTAGAACATCTTCAGGAAAACTTTGGTGACAATCCCGAATATTAGCATATATTAGTTGAAACTACTTACTTTTGAGATCTCTCCCAATATTGTCGCAGTTACCTTCGTTTAAGAGACAGTTGAGCTGTCTTCTCATAAAAAGTCGATCCCTTAGAGCAATATCTACGGTTAAGGAAGCCAAGCCTTGACGCTTTACACGGGGACCAGGTGACGCGAGGATACAGGTCGCAGCGAGGGCTAATACTAGTAAGACCTTCATTTTATGCTGAAAAAAAAATGGAGCAATATTAACAGTTACTAATTCCGATGCATCATAATTACTCTACTTAATCCTCCTGGAGACTTGGCACCAGCGTTGAGAGAGCAGACACTATCCTTCTCCAGTAAACCTGGTCTTGTGCTGCCATGGAGGTATCTTCAGGTCTTATGCTTACCTTACTTAGAAAGTGATATAGAGTGGATTGTCTTGCACTTGGGCGGCCGCGTCTTCGTTTCCATCCAGCGACCACAATATTAAAATCAAATGCGACAAGGGGTTTCTTGTGACGTTCGGAGAAGGTGGCCATGGCCCACCACTGGCAATTGTATATTTATTTTATGTATTTTATTTTTATCTTTGATTTATTAATCTATAGATTTGTATAATCTACACTTATATGTCAGTATCCACGATTCATTTACAAGAAATCCCACTGTTTAATTAAAAACTTGACACTCTTAATGGAAAATATGTGCAAATGATATAATTTTTAAGGAAGTTTTTAAAATTTATGCTTTCCAAGATACTAAGCACAGACTGGAATCATAAGATCTTGCAAAAAAAATCCAAAGGAAAGGCGATACTGCTAATGTTCATCAAAATGACTTATAACAACTCTTTAACAACAACACTAGCGAATATAGAATCACTTTTTAAAGCAATTAGAAAGTTTAGAATCATTTCCCTTCCGTTGCCGTTCTAAAATGGATGGTAAATAAGCGTAAATAAGGTAAAAATGGATGGTAAATATGGTAAATAAGTGAATATTATTGAGTGAAATCAAATGTAGTCTTACCAATTCAAACACAAACTTATTAGGGAGATAATAAAAAGCGGACTAAGAGGTATATGATTTTTGACATATATTTTGACATATAATTTTTTGATTATTGACAAGTAATCGTACTTCTATTTCTATCAAAAATGAGAATACGAAAAGTTTGTATATTTTGGACACTTCGTTTATTTTCCCAAAGAAAGACGGCAATGAAATAACTCCTCTAAATTTTTCTTCTGTATTTTTTCAGACTCAAAAATTTGCTAAATGTGCAACATTAACAGGTTTTACAAGGCTACCAAATAACGCATTCTAATGTTTCTAATTGTAGTATTTTTTGTATTATTAAATATTAAAATGATCTTATATATAAAAATTTGGTTTATTAATGTGACATTCTTTAATAAATTGTTTTAGTGATGATAGCAATACGCCCGCTAAATTTTTGTGAATTCACCGAGGGATTACCCATTTCCACTACCTGGTGTACATCTCAGAATGCCAAGTGTGCTGCACAGTTCCGCCACGCTTGGCAAAGTCCCTAAAACACTGGGCAGACAACTAAAGCACTTGGCACAGTTCGGCCACGCTTGGCATGCGCCGCCTTGTATGCCTGACATGTGAGAATGGGCAGCAGCTCTTCGGAATTAGCACCACTTGTACGACACATGCTTGTTGAGCACGGGCATAATTTACTATGAGGCAGGAGACAACTACTCCCAAGACCCTAGTGTGCCCCCCCCCCCCCACCAGGGTCAGTTTTCTTTAGTATATTTTTGCCTTTACGGTCCTATGGGGTCATTTATCAGTTTTGATTGTCATTTTCAGTTTGTTTGGGAAAACTGGCTCCAACTTTGGCCCCTCCTCCAGTATTTTTGTGAAATTTCGCCACTGTTGTTAAGATAACACAGAAAAACAAAAGTAAAACAGAGAACCAGAGTTGCCGCCTGATGAGAGAAACACACTAGATTTAGTGGTTTTTTTGGTTGATTTAGTGAATTTCTTCAATAATCTAGTGATTTATGCGCTGATTTAGTTTTTTTTTTTGTTCAGGCAAAATAAAAAATCATTAGACATTGTGATAAATCACTAGGGGTTGTAATCCTGTATGGAACTATGATGTTCCACTTTATGGATTCACAATTTTCTAAAAATGAATAGAAATCCTACATAATTGAATTCGACTCCAAATACGAGCGTAATTTCGACAGTCAGCTATTTAAATGTTATCACATTAAGATTGAAAAAAGGTGCTTTAAAATGTTTGAAAAAAACACAAAAAGGAGACAAAACAAGGTGTGTATGATACCATTGAGAAAAAAAAATCAGGGACATATTGAACAAGCTATGGCATAAACCTTTCGTCGAATAACGTAAGAGAGTTTAAATTATACTTCGTCATCAAAGTTTGCATCAAAGCTGGTTTTAGCTGTCAATGGTTTGCTGCAATTAACCTTGACAATGAAATATTCTAGTTTTATCGAAATTCAAATAATTTTGCAAGCTCAGGTTTAATTTAAGATGTGATGAAAAAAATTGAATTCGGAAGAAAACACAAATTCTATTTTTGAGATGTGTTCTTGCAAATTCTACCTGTGACAAAGCTGATAAATGTAAATGGTCCTTCAATAGATTTTTTTTGTAAGGATTTTCTGTGCCATCATTCTCTCCAGTTTTTTTTTGGTATGGGGGATCCTATTCCTTACTGAGTTCCAACGAACACGATATAGGTAATATCGATTTGTAACACGGATATTTCTATCAAATATCAAATCCTCGATCCATGAACTAAGGTGAAAGACCACGAATCTAAACGAAGGGCTTTCGAAACGTTCTCTTCATGAATTGTACGATCTACTACTTCACTTTCAAGCCAAATCGAAATTATATTAATCGCGTTTGTTTATTTTTACGTTTTCCGCTTTTGTTTATTTTTACGTTTTCCTAAAGGAGATTTTGAGATAACTATTTAAATTTCCTGACAATGAAGTTACTGTCTCCAAATAATCTAAAAAAAGGATAACAACGTCAAATTTTCAATCTTGTTCTGCCCGTGGGACTTACAAGTTGGAATCCGCAGCTCTAAACATAAAATCAGTGACAGTAAAAGAAAAAAGTTACTTATCGGTTATATAGTAAACACTCGGGAAGTGAAGCTCGATTAATGCTAATGAAATCAAACAAAATAAGATGAAAATAAAACAGTTTAGAAACAAATTTTGGTTATATATTTGAACATAAGGGAGGGGGAGGGGTTAAAGCATAGCATATATTATACTAACCTAACTTAACCCAACCTAACCAAACAAAACCAAACCAAATACGAACTAAATATTTAAATAAGATATAACTACAATTTCTTTTCCGACCAAGCCAAAGCTAATTGTGTGGTATAAAGAAGTTGCTTAACCAGTTTCTTGTGTCTTGTTCGCATCATCCGCGATCGAAATTCTCTAGTGTTTATTATATAACCGATAAGTACAAAAAAAGATCAGATTTGCAAGTTTTGCTGACTTAATTCTAAAAAGGAAAGCGCATGGGGAAAATTATTTTTTTGTTACATCTTCGTATAATTTCAAAGGATATTTTCTACACTACCAAATATGCATTTCAATAACATATACGTTGGCGCATAAGGGCCAAGTAAACTGTAGAAGGGAGCCCCGTGGCTTAGCCTCTCCACAAACCTTAATTTTTTTACGTTTCAAGGTAATTATTATTTCCATTCTCACATAATTGCTACTTGTTATAGACCCCCCCCCCAAGATTTTTTAGCATACGTGCCTGTTAAGAGTCTTTAGTGCTGAAAAAGAGTTTTCCTTAACTCTTCGTTTCCCCATTAATAGGCACTATTACATTGCAATACTTGGAAAAGTGTGTGAATTGTAAGAAAGTAAGAGATATTAACACTCTAAAGACCATTCCCTAAAACTACCTGAGTTTAGTTAAGCTGATTTTTGGAAACAGAAGAATTCAAAGTTCTATAAAAAAAATCCTTAGTTTGAGGCAAAGCTCAGTAGATGTAAATCAAATAGTAAAAAATGAAAAGGAATACGCCTAACCATAGATCTGGATTATTCATTGGAATTACGGAAAACTTCAAAATGAATTAGTATTTCTTAAGTTATCTTAAGCTTTAACAAGAAAAAGTTACTGTGATGTGATAATATATTTGTTAACTCTAGAAGACTCTACTCTAGAAACTCTAGAACATCTTTAAATACAAATTAAATTTAGGAAATTAAACAGGAAATAGCCCCTATGTCTCCTACCTGTTCTCACAAACTCATTCAACTTTTAGTCCCCATAAAGCTTCTATCACTTAATAGTACATCCGCCCTTTCTTCCCTTATATTTTACCCAGAAAAAAATTAAAAAATCTTAATTAATCCTCCTTAAAAAAATTTTTTTTTTTTTTAAAAATTAAAAAATCCTCCTTAAAAAAATCTTTTTTTTTAAGGAGGAAGTGTTACAATGTCAAAATATCTATGCAGATTGTTATATTATGTAAAGTAAATTAACTTGTTTTTGTGTTTTAGTTTCATTGTAATATTTAATTATAATAATTAATTTCATTATAATTATTTAATTATAGCAGGCATTATTTTTACCTTCTTCTGAGAAATATTGGTCAAATTTCGAGTTCCCGTTTCGTCTAAAAAAATTAACAACATGCTATCTTAAATAATGTCACAAGGTATATGCATCCATAGTGATCAAGCATGCGCTGTAATACTCTATAAATAAACTTTGATTACGGCTAAAAGATACCTTTTAAGGCACCCTTTGGCCACTGCAAGCATCTGATTGAACCCTCTTTCCTGTCTATGATTTATAAGAATTTGTAGACGAGGTCAATCGACTTTGAAATTCAATCGAAGCATTTGAATGCTAGTTTGTAAAACACTAGGGCTAAACTCTAATGAAATAATGTTATTCTGTTAATATATATATATATATATATATATATATATATATATATATATATATATATATATATATATATATATATATATATATATATTATATACATTCATAGAAGATAAAATCAAAAGTTGAACCCAAGTCTCAAAGTCCACTAATGCACTAGATTTTCTGCTGGGGGTCTGCTGGGGTAGATTTTCTGCTTGTTTGGAAACTTTTCTAAAATGATTATGCGCAACTTACTTAGGTAATGCTGAGGGTATTCTTTGTCCGCGAGGACAGGGGTTCGAGTCCTGGTTTTCCTGGTTATATGGTTTGGAACGGGGGTCAATGGCGTAACTCTAAACTTAGCAAGAGTGGACCCAGCTCTGAATGGGGACCTGGACAAATCTGGGGAAAGTAAACCGCAAGGGTGTGCGAAAGCACAGGATGGCTGGCCCCCAGCCTCCCATTGCACTTCCTGGCTGAAGTATTATGAAACGGAGATTAGAACTGCCGGTAGAGACGGTAAAGTCCGAAGTCGTATTCTTTTTTTTTCAAACGAAACATAAAAGTACAGTAGTACCATTAGATTCTTCTAAGAAAATTGCAAAGTTGATTTAGCGTTTCTATTAGTTCTTTTGTATATTCGTAGGGCGATATCTGGGACCACCAGGGGGAGAGGGGTAGGTGGAGTGCATTGTCAGAGAAGCGACTATGATAATTGGAAAGAGCATCAAAGAAGAACGGACTCTAAGTGCTACCGTCATTCATTCTCGGTGAACTATCCACCGGTGAAGTTTTCTTTCCCCCCTTTTTTTTTTACCAAATTGGTTTAAAAAGTTAAATTAGTTTTGACAGGTATTTTTTTGCTTTTCTGATTAAGCTATACCTAAAGACCATATTAAAAGCTTAGGGGACCATGAGATAGAAGCCTTTGAATGTTATATTCAGAGTTAAGGACATCCCGGGTGCGCCAATGGAGCATCTTACCACCACCCCCACATACACTCATCGGTAAAATTGGAGCAAACAGTATTACTGGCTTTCATATACAGTGAATATACCACTCGATGCCTTTTTTATGCTCTTTACAAATATAATAATCGCTTCTACCGCAAATTCAGATTTAAGTACTTTTTGACCTCTTGACCTCTTAAAAATGAACTATATATATGACCTATATGGTCATTACAAATCTGTAATAGTTTAGAAACAAATTTGGGCTATATATTAGCACATCAGGGGGGTGGGGGTAAAGTATAGCATATATTAAATACGTAAACTAACCATTGCTGTATTTTATTCTCTTTTTTTATGTGTTTGTGCACATCGAATTTTAATGAGAAGAGAAATCACCAGTGCAACAGCACAAACACATAAAGAAAAACAGCAATGGTTAGTTAACGTATTTAATATATACTATGCTTTACCCCCACCTCCCTGGTATGCAAATATATAGCCCAAATTTGCTTCTAAACTATTACAGATATGTAATGCCCCCTATATATAGGTCGTTTTAAGAGGTCAAAAAGTGCTTAAAATCTGAATTTGCGGTAGAAGCGATTATTATATTTGTAAACAGCATTAAAAAAGGCATCGAGTTGTATATTCACTTTATATGAAAGCCAGTAATACTGTTTGCACCAATTTTACCCACCCACCTTGGTAAGGAATGAATTCAACATTATTTCGTTCTAAGGTTTTCACATTTAGCCAATATGCATCAATATGCATCAGGCGGCAATTTTGTAACTTTTTCAGTAGTTTGACTCTTCAAGTCCCTCCCCCCCCCCGTTAAACCAGATTTATACGAACACAAAAGGAAAACATGGGGGAAGTTTCCCAAGCCTCGTCATTTCGGTTAGAAAACCGATGATGAGGAACCAAAGGCACCCTAAAAGCTTGCCTGGTAGCCT